>NC_065422.1:2975533-3279606 GCF_024362695.1 Pectinophora gossypiella
ATTTTTCAGCATATTTCATGTGATTTTCATATATTTTAGGTTCTAATAATGCGTGTGCAGTTCACGAATGGAATGGGACGTTTAAAAATGAACCGGTTCGGTTCAAAATGACTTCTGTTTGTGGTCATGTGATGAGCTTGGATTTTACTGGGAAATATAATAATTGGGATAAAGTGGATCCCGTGGAACTATTTAACTGCCCTACGGAGAAGAAAGAGGCCATGCCTCGACTGAGAATACCTGCGTTCTTAGGACAAGAGGCTAGAGGCTGTGATTATCTGGTTCTATGGCTTGATTGTGACAAAGAGGGAGAGAATATCTGTTTTGAGGTAGGCAATAAATATTTTGAAAAAAAAAAAACACAACTATACACGTAAGTGCCTTTTTGAAAAATCATATTAAGATGTGATTTTTAAAAAGCATTGGGTTAGTAAAGCAATTTTCGATCCAGGTAAAAATTTGTGGTCTATATTTTTATCTAGGATATAAATCAAAGTTTTGTTCAAGAAAAGAATGTGATTATTGAAAGAGGTGTTTACTTGGGTTTTTTTCTAAAGGTCATAATAAATGAATTCTGCATTTAGTGTATATTGTACTAATGCTGGCTTAGTGCTAAAAGAGACCTTATGTGTTAATAAACTTTAACTAAAACATATGTGTATAGATAACATAAATAAAAACCTACTTTTCAGGTTATGAACTGTGTACTGCCATATATGAAAGGCGATGTGTATTCTCCTACTGTGACATTTCGAGCTAAGTTCTCAGCAATCACAGACAAAGACATTAAGGCTGCTATGCTGAACCTTATCAGGCCTAATGAGAATGAGTCTAGGAGTGTGGACGCAAGGCAGGAACTTGACTTACGTATAGGTTGTGCCTTTACAAGGTTTCAAACTAAATACTTCCAAGGTAAATAGGTCTACATATATACTTTATTTTATTTTATTTGGGTAGCTTACAGCCTTATACACATAAACTCGAGCCCGTAATTCCTAACGGAGATCATCCTGTATATAATTTAGGACTCAGATCACTTAAAATCTAAAAGTCGTAAGACCGAATGCCCTTTTAAAAACAAAACCCCAATAACTATTGTTTATGGAAATCTTGGCCACAATCATGGCCTTAGGAGGTTAAATATTAAGAAATATGCATAATCTATTTAAAAAATAATATCAGAATGTTATACCATTTTCTATGGCTATCTTAAGATTATACAAACAATAAAAAAAATAACGAATACATTCCAGGAAGATATGGTGACCTTGATGCATCTCTAATATCCTACGGTCCTTGCCAGACACCTACCCTTGGCTTCTGTGTGCAACGTCACGATGAGATCCAGACATTCAAACCAGAGACTTATTGGGTCCTTAGAGTAACTGCTTCTACGTCCGAAGGCAGGGAATTACCGTTGGAATGGAAACGAGTCAGATGCTTTGAAAAGGATATTGCGAATATGTTCTTAGCAGGCATCAAGGAGATTAAGGAGGCAGTGTAAGTATGTTTTTGTGTCATGCATATAGTAGGCATATGCATATAATGATTTCTTTGTGTTTTTTAGCTTCAAAAACATTACATTTTACTGGCCAAGTATTTGGCCAATCAAATAGTATTTTCTTCTAAGTAGTAGGGGTAAGTAGGAAGTTAAATCAACCAGGTGTTACTAGGCGTCCCGATTTTAGGACCCATTCCTTTCAAAATCAAATCAAATATTGCACAGAAATAAATTGCCAACCCTACCCTAGTCTTACCAACCCTATTTGGCTGCATGGTAGTGCTATCGCGCGCGGCGCTATAACGCAATATCGCGCGCGCTGTTTATCGCACGATAGCGTCACCCGTGCAGACCCCACTAATATCAGAGTTAATATTGAACTTCTCATCATCAATAACTTTAAAACCACACTCATGTCGGTGTAGCAATCCCCATTCTTGTCTTTCCAAGGGTCTTTAACTTCTTTATAAGACCCCTTTCAGAGGCCTTCTTTTTTGTCTTTTTCTGTTTAATTCACAGAAGCCCTTTACCTTTATTTTGTGAAGAAACCTTTTGATAGAATGATAACTATTATGTCCACAGGGTTGTGAACATTCAAGCTAAGGAGAAAGTAAAGCCACGGCCCACAGCTTTGAACACTGTGGAGCTGATGAGAGTAGCCAGTGCTGGGCTCGGCATGGGGCCTCACCATGCCATGCAGGTTGGTATAAGTCTTATGTTCTTGTAGGTTGTGAAGTCAATGACCCGTCGGACTGTCCCTGAGGTCGCGTCACGGGTTTACTGTCGCGAATTATACCGCACGATTAACAGATTTTTTTAAAAAAATTATGAGGCTTCAACACCTTGTGTCATGCTAGCCTCATGTGGTATGGTGCTTTCGACCAATAGACGCAGCGAATGCTATCTACCGATCAAAGCTTGATATAAATGCATCTTCCTTTCCTTCTTTAATATAGCGACAAGCGCGATAGCAAACCCGTGTCGCGGATCCTGGTGTCTGGGTTATTATTGATGAGGCCCCTGATATCATTACTCATATACATAACATAAGCTCACGACTATATCCCAATTGGGGTAGTCAGAGGTACATTCATCAGAAGATGAACTAAGCACCCACGCCTCATTGAGCTTTCCCGGGTCGGCCGGGTGAGCCGTATTGCGTTCATAGTCATGTAATTATTTAATTAGGAAGTATCTGCCTCCGTGGTCCAGTGGTTGAGCGTTGTGCTTACGATCCGGAGGTCCCGGGTTCGAATCCCAGTGGGGACAAATCACAAAAATAGTTTGGTTAGGACATTACAGGCTGATCACCTGATTGTCCAAAAAGTAATATTATGATCCGTGCGTATTGTATTAATGTGTATTACTTACTGATGTAAGTTAGTAGTCGTTACATGAGTCATGTCAGGGGCCTATGGCGGCTCAGTAATAACCCTGACACCAGGGTTGGGGGGGTTGGTAATCCACCTCACAATCCACAGGATAGAAGAAGATTATGAAGTAGTAGCATGGACAGTCTAATTCCAAGTTTGTATTAAAAAAAGGCGAGTCTCGATCTGCAGTTATTATAATTTCGTTTCAGATAGCAGAGCGACTGTATACTCAAGGTTACATTTCATACCCTCGTACCGAAACAACCAGTTATCCAGAGAATTACGATTTGATGTGAGTACTTTCTTGAAAATTCTATAGATTTTTAGCTGTTCAAGCTGAAGGGTCAGGTCAATACTCAATTATTTATTGCATTCCATACCAACCAACCCTGACACCAGGGTTGATGAGGTTGGTATTTCATCTAAGAAAGCAATATTGCAATTTGACATTTGCGCATATAAAAGTAAGTGTGCAATGGAAACAAATGTCAAATGGCAATATTGCTTTCTAAGATGAATTGCTTCGATGTGGCCATTTAACAACACCAGGGGGTGTTCGTTTTTACAGAAGCGACTGCTTGTCCGATCTTTTAACTTGTAAAGGGAAATCCAAGCCAGTCCAACATAGAACTCATTTGTCGGGTATATATGTGGGTTTCCTCACGATGTTGTCCTTTAACCGCATCTTCTTCTATAGTGTGGGCTGTGAGGTGGATTACCAACCTAATCAACCCTGGTGTCAGGGTTATTACTGAGCCGCCAAAGGGACCTGCTTGCCTGCCTGCTTTCTAAGATGAATTGCTTCGATGTGGCCATTTTAACCCCCCTTATGTATGTATGTCTTCTATTAATTTGTTCACAGCGGCACGCTGCGCCAACAGCAGAACTCGTCCAAGTGGGGCGCGGACGTGCGCGCGCTCATCGCCAACGGCATCAACAAGCCGAAGAAAGGCCACGACGCTGGCGACCACCCGCCCATCACGCCCATGAGGCCCGCGAGTAAGGAGCACGTACAACTTTCTCCCTGCTTTTTTTGACGTGACTTATTGTAGACTTGCCGCAGATGGTATTAACTACTGGACAAATGGAGAGCGCTGAAGGCTCTCACCCGGTACAACGTTTAAGACAACAGGCCTGAGGGTGCCCAGTTGGGCGCGAACCTCGGCTCAGGGCGTCGTCTGAGAGGAAAAATATTTGAAAGAATTAATCGACTCTAGTGGGTCGATAGCAATAAGCGCTGATTGAGGGAAATCGTCGACCACGCCGGCGGGGTCGGTATCGGGTCCTGAAGTGTTTGGTGTCGCGAGCTGATTGGCCGCTTCTATGGCTAGAGTAATCGGGTCGTCGGGATCGTATATTCTCCCTGCGTAAAATAGAACATGAACGAATCTCACGACTATATCTCAATCGGGGTTGTCGGCGCGAAAGACAATAAAAACTAGAAGCTCAAATGTTCGCCGCAGCACTGTTGAGGACTACAGTGACTACTCTTGACTTAATGTAGATTTCCCCCAGATGGCCGGTCAAAAACTCATCATCATCATCAGCCCATTAACGTCTCCACTGCTGGGGCACGGGCCTTCCCTATGGATGGATAGAGATCGGGCCTTAAACCATCACGCGGGCCCAGTGCGGATTGATGGTTATTAACGACTGCTAATGCAGCCGGGTCCAACGGCTTAACGTGCCTTCCGAAGCACGGAGGAGCTCGAGATAATAATAAAAAATAAAAAAAATTGTGGTCACCCATCCTATGACCGGCCTTTGCGAATGTTGCTTACTTCAACAATCGCAGTCCGAGCGCGTTTACCGCTGCGCCACCGAGCTCCCCCGAGAGGGCAAAAACTACTCTTAATCAAAAATAGAATGAATATTAGATAAAGCTACTAACGAATAAGCTTACGAGTACTAACTAACTGTATCAAAAATGAGGTATGTGACGTATCATTTGGTCACAGTCTAAAAAACCTTTTGTTGGATATGGAGCTGTATTCTGTTGACGATTTTATGAAAAAAATGACATTGTATTGTATTTTACTGTAATTACTTGAATGTAATTTTATTTTATACATAATTAATTTATTACTCTTATTAGCCATGACATTGTTATTAATTTATTATATTTTGACATTTTGATTTAATTTATTATCTTCTTTGTTGACATTGGTGCTAATTCCTGTAAATACCATCTAATTTTATTTTAAGTTATATCTGTCATTTTCTTATCCGCCGAAAAGGAAAGGGACGGGTAATCGACAAGCATAAAACTTATGGAACACACGTCAATTTTAAGCACAAATCTAAACCAACCGTCTAAAAATTTTACATCCGTCAATAACCCGACACAGTTAAGTAGACAGCACGTCAAACGGATTGCATACCAGGGACGTGCCTTTTGATTCGCCCGGGTTATTCATTCATTTACTCATTCTTCCTAAAATTAAGAGCTGTGAATCATCCGTCCCTTTCCTTTTCGACGGATATGAAAATGACGGATATAACTTAAAATAAAATTAGGCGGTGTCTGCAGGAATCGGGGCCAATGTTTTGTTATAATTTTCGACGATCATATTTATGTTGTTACCGTTTTATATTGTGTCTAAAAAGTGTTTCTTGATTATTTTTTCTTCCAGCGGAGTCGGAGCTGGAAGGCGACATGTGGCGTATATACGATTACGTGACGCGTCACTTCATAGCGACACTATCCCGGGACTGCAAGTACCTGAGCACCACCATCACCTTCCAGATCGGCACCGAGACGTTCTACTACACCGGAAACACGCTCGCCGACGCCGGGTACACCGAGATCATGCATTGGCAGGTATATATTCTCTTCACCACCTTTAACAACGTTAGAAAGAAGCAGCTACATTGTATGAGAATGTAAAATTTTCCTTCAAATCTGTCTGTATTGCAATATTTGAGGTCTAATTACTTAGTTTTTTGCCCGTATTAAGGGTACTTTTTTTGGATGTTTCTAAAAGCCTATTAAATGGAGCAGTTTTTAGAAATACTTTCAGGGTCCATGACAATCTCATGTGTTTATTATTCTTCGGCGAAGTTTTAACAACTGTAACAATTTTGGTCGAATTCTCACTTTGACTTCCGATAACTTTTTTTTTATACTTGATTTGACTTTGATTTATCTTTGATTTAGGGGTACACAGCCTTAGGCATAGTTGTGAAGTAAAATAAAATAATTATTAAGAAAGGGGTAGCGACAAATGATTATTTCTGAAGTAAGGTAGAAAATCTAGAAAAAGGTACAAAATGGGTCATATCTCCTAAACCGTAAATAATTGCTGAACATACATGGTTCTTTCTGGGTGTTTCTGGTAGCTAATGAGTCCCTCTATCTATTTTTTCATTTTGAACGTGATCTTCTGGGCCACCCTGTATATTATTTTTATTATTGCTGGTATATATTATGTACCTATATGTCATACACGCGCTTAGGCTCACGCAAACGTATGTGTGTACAGTCATGAGCAATATCACGTACCCACTTTAGAACCCTGTCGCACTATCATATTTGACATTTACTGAGGCTTACGGTTTCATTTGTCAAAAAAGTTAGTGTGACAAGGTCGAATCGAACTAGTGAGAACAAAGGCGTAGGTGTGGGTCCCTATTCGAACTCAGCCACCATATCACTGCGGCCTACTGAAGTAAGAGAACTTAGTTACCTAATTTTTTTAGTGCACAAAACATAAACACGGCGGCTTTATTGGTCGTTTTTTGTTCTTTCTTTTACTGCTTGTAAGGCCAAGATGTATTTTTTAACTATATTATTATTAGAGATGTGCCGACTAGTCGGGAAAGTCGACTATTTGGCCACATTTATAACCGGCGATTCGTCGGCACAAATGCCGACTAGTCGGCCCATACTATTTTTATATTGTATCTGATACACTTTTAACCACAGAACCTAATTGAGGTACCAGCTATGGATGCTTGTACTTGATATGATTCGTCATACTTGTAGTGTTAGCCTTTTTTCCGGTCCCTCCACGGGAAATAACAGCTTGGCACTGATTACATTTCACTTTGCTGAAATCGTCTAATTCGTCAAAAAATGTTCATTACATGTGACTTTTTCTTCGACATATTTAACGTTTAACAGCGTCAAGTAGGTACTTTTTAAATAATAAAAAGTTAAAAACTTAGCCGAAAGCAATGATTGGCAAGGCCGACTAGTCGGAATTTTACAATCGACTAGTCGGCTAGTCGGCCAAAGTCATAGTCGGCCGATCTCTAATCTCTAATCTAAAATTAGTATATTTTGACTGTATGTTTCAGGCGTTCGGTAAAGACGAGTTCGTGCCAGTCCTGAACGTGGACGACGTGTTGAAGGCGCACGACCACCGCCTGGTGGAGTGCCAGACCTCGCCGCCCGACTACCTCACTGAGTCAGAGGTAACCATTACCTTTACAATAACAATAACTATTCTTCCGCAGCTTCTTTTCCCCTGCTACTCAGGTCGTGAGAAGCTGCAGTTGTTTTACGCGGATGACACTTTCTTTATTTAAAAAAAATACGATTCGAAGTGTAACTATGTTACCCACTGAATAAAGATATTTTTGCATTTGAATAAAGTATACTGTTTGAGGTATACGCGGTTACCATAATTGAAACAAATAATAACCGGGTTATTATTCTTAACAATGTTACTACTCGCCGCTGAGCTCGTGATAATCATTTGTGATGCGAACATGAATTCCACATTCTCTCCTTGTTCTTCCCGCACTTTATACATATACCCTACGGTCTCATACCAGAATAGTAGACTCTTTTCTCGAATAATGTCGGGTGGAACTTTCTAGCAAGGAAAAACAGGGACGCTGCTATGCGTCCGAAAAGAATGCCGCTAAAAGAAAGAATTTACGGTGACATTCCAGAAGTATCTCTATTCCGGTAGCAAAGGTCGTGTTAACAGACTGGTTATTCACCCTGGACTAAACCACTACTGAAGACCTCGTAAAATAAATTTCCTCAATTTATACCTATGCTACAGTTTATTATGTAATGCTTATTTTTGTTTTAATATTTTATTTTGTAAGTTATATTTAATTGTAAGTAATATTAAGGTTAGTTTTTAATAAAAAAGATTCAGGCACTGCCTAGTTTGGGGACCCCTGTACAACTCCTGTAATTTACCTATTTAGAATATAAGCACATTTTTAGTTTTAAGTAAACATATTTGTATTTCTCTTATTTTGTGCATAAAGTTATTATTATTTGTATGTCGTTTCCATATCTCCGGGGCCGAAGCCTTATTATTATTATGTTATGTTGTAGGTGATCACGCTAATGGAGAAGCACGGCATTGGTACGGACGCGTCGATCCCTGTGCACATCAACAACATTTGCCAGCGCAACTACGTGACCGTGGGCAGCGGGCGGCGGCTCGTGCCCACCAACCTGGGCATCGTGCTCGTGCACGGATACCAGAAGGTAACTATTTTACACTGCTTCGATGGAGTAGGTAGAAGAAAGATAGAACGACGCCCTGAGCCGAGGTTCGCGCCCAACTGGGCACCCTCAGGCCTGTCTTAAACGTTGTACCGAGTGAGAGCCTTCAGCGCTCCCAATTTGTCCGGCCAAGTAGTTAATGCCACCTGCGGCAAATCTATAAAAAAAAAGAAAAGATGGAGCAAGATCTTCTTCTATCGTGTGGGTTGTGAGGTGAATTGCCATCCTCATGAACCCTGGTGTCAGGGTTATTATTGAGCCGCCAAAGGCCCCTGATATGGCTCATGTAACGACTACTTACTTACCTCAGTAAGTAGTAACCGGGACCAACGGTTTAACGTGCCTTCCGAAGGATGATCTTACTTTTTTGGACAATCAGGTGATCAACCAGTAATGTCCTAACCAAACTAGGGATCAGAAAGTGATTTTTGTAATATGTCCCCACCGGGAATCAAACCTGGGACTTCTGGATCGTGAGCCCATCGCTCAACCACTGGACCACGGAGGCCGTTATAGAGTAAGATGATTCGGAAGGCAATTCTTCTCGTAATTCTGGATTAAAATTCTTTAACATAAATAAGTTAAATAGAAAACATTATATAACATATCATAACCAGCCTATATGCGTCCCACTGCTTGGCACAGGCCTCCCCTCAATCAACCGAAGGGGGTATGGAGCATACTCCACCACGCTGCTCCAATGAAATAGATTTGCCGCAGATGGCATTAACTACTTGGTCGGACAAATGGGGAGCGCTGAAGGCTCTCACCCGGTACAACGTTTAAGACAACAGTCCTGAGGGTGCCCAGTTGGGCGCGAACCTCGGCTCAGGGCGTCGTCTGAGAGGAAAAATATTTGAAAGAATTAATCGACCCTAGTGGGTCGATAGCGATAAGCGCTGAATTTTTAATAGAAAATAGGTAAAGTTTTCATCAGTTTTACACCTGTCTTTATTGTCTTGAACTTAGTACACAAGCCAATTGTTTCTATCCAGATCGACCCAGAACTAGTCCTGCCAACCATGCGTTCAGCGGTAGAGGAGCAACTGAACCTTATAGCAGTCGGCCGGGCAGATTTCCACGCGGTGCTAACTCATACTTCGGAGATATTCCGTCGAAAGTTCCAGTACTTCGTGCGCTCCATAGAGGCCATGGATCAGCTGTTCGAAGTGAGCTTCTCGTCGCTCAAGGCGAGCGGGAAAGCGCTGTCGCGGTGCGGCAAGTGTCGTCGCTATATGAGGTATATTCAGGTGAGTGAAAAAAAAAAACATAACATAAATAATAACAAGAAAAGTCAGACATCAGGACGTGCTAATAGTTACCCCGACAACAGCCGCCTATCGCGGTCTTTCCAGACTAAGCTCCTCAAGAACTATACAGATGGCGCTGTACAGATTTTCCTTCACGAACAAAAACTTTACAGCGCCATCTGCAAGACATATAGGTAGCAACATAATTCTATACATAATGTGATCAAGATGTCAAGAACACGTATTTTTATAAACGACCTCCGTGGTCCAGTGATTGAGCGTTGGCCTCACGATCCGGAGATCCCGGGTTCGAATCCCGGTGGAGACATACCACAAATATCACTGTGATCTCTAGTTTGGTTAGGATATTACAGGCTGATCACCTGATTATCCAAAAAGTAAGATGATCCGTGCTTCGGATGGCACGTTAAGCCGTTGGTCCCGGTTACTACTTACTGATGTAAGTAAGTAGTCGTTACATGAGCCACGTCAGGGGCCTTTGGCGGCTCAATAATAACCCTGACGCCAGGATTGATGAGGTTGGTACTTCGCCTCACAACCCACACGATAGAATAATTTATTTTTATATTAATATGCCATTACATTGTATTTTGGAATAATTATGTACCCGAGTAATGGGGAACTAGGTAATTATGACGTTAAAACTGAAAAACGCCATCTATATTGTTTTTGGTGATCGTAGCCTGGAAAATCCCTCGTTAGTGTCGCGCGAGGCGTGGTTGCCATGGAGACCCTCATTGTGTTATTGCGGGCGTTTATGTGGGCGATAACGTATTAAGCAATGTGCATACAAATATTTCATGCACTACCTGAGTACATAAAACAGCTACCTTTCATACAATTTAAAAAGAAACTACAAAATTGGCTGCTCGAAAATATAAATAATAAAAAAGTTAATTCAGGTAAAATCTACGACACACATATACATTTACAACATGAAAATATACACACATTAATATTTAGTTGGAAAACATAAAGGTATATATATGGGTGCCGCAGTTCACCAAAAAAGGCCAGGGTTCAGTGAAAATTTACCCAGAGGGCAACACTGATTTCCAACCCACGCCGATCGGTTAAACGCGAGTACCCGCACAATAAATTCTAAAAAATAAATAAAGAGTACAAAAAAAAAAAAACGACTTAGTGTTACACATGGAAAGAAGAAACAAAACAATAAAAGAAGAAATATTGCACTAAAAGAAGGATCTATAAGTGAGTAGTGAAAACAGTGTGTAGCTATGGTGCATGTGATGTGAGTGCGATAATTAAATAAACGTCATAATATACATATAATATTTCATAACCATAATAGACAAAACGAAACGAAAACGGACATCAATATGTTTTAGTGCAAAAAATAAGACTTAGTAACACATAATTTATTTATTTATTTTATATTTGGGAGACCAACAGCTCTTAACAACTATAGCAAAAAGAAAATCATACTTAAAAACTAAGCCAATAACAGGTAATTATAATAGAAGTATTAATTAAAAGTATTAGAAATATGGAATTCTATAGTCTCTGCTTACCCCGGTGGGAAATAGGCGTGAGTTTATGTATGTATGTATGTATGTATTAGAAATATTTTTTGCATTATAGATTTTAAGCTAAATAGGTTAAAAGAGACTTTAGTTAATAACCTAACATCTGAAAAAACTACTTAATGCGAGTAAAAAAAAATTAATTTGAATTAGGCCAAGCCGGCGGCGCGGCTCCACTGCTCGCACTGCGACGACACATACGGCCTGCCGCAGCACGGCACGGTGCGCATCTACCGCGAGCTCAAGTGCCCGCTGGACGACTTCGAGCTGCTCTCCTGGTCCTCCGGCAACAAGGGGAAGAGCTTCCCGCTCTGCCCGTACTGCTTCAACCATCCGCCGTTCAGGTGAGCTACTAATACATTAACGGCCTCCGTGGACCAGTGGTTGAGCGTTGGGCTCACGATCCGGAGGTCCCGGGTTCTAATCCCGGTGGGGACATATCACGAAAATCACTTTGTGATCCCTAGTTTGGTTAGCCCATTACAGTCTGATTACCTGATTGTCCGAAAGAAAGATGATCCGTGCTTCGGAAGGCACGTTAAGCCGTTGGTCCCGGCTGCATTAGCAGTCGTTAATAACCATCAATCCGCACTGGGCCCGCGTGATGGTTTAAGGCCCGATCTCCCTATCCATCCATAGGGAAGGCCCGTGCCCCAGCAGTGGGGACGTTAATGGGCTGGTGATGATGATGATATTTGTATTTCTAGGGACATGAAGAAAGGCTTCGGGTGCAACTCATGCACGCACCCCACGTGCCCGTACGGCGTCAACTCCACCGGCGTGTCGGGATGTGTGGAGTGCGAGGCGGGCGTGCTGGTGCTCGACCCCTCCGCGCCCAAGTGGAAGCTGGCCTGCAACAGGTATTTACCACATAACATATAGAACATAGATTATAGCACTAGCACATAACACACACTAGATAACACACAGCACATGGCATTCAGTTCATAGCACATAGCATACAGCACACAGCACACTTCACATAGCGCATAGCGCATATCCCACAGCACATAGCACACTGCATATTATGGCACTCAGTTCACAGCAAGTAGCATACAGCACATAGCACACAGAACGTAGCATAAAGCACATACAACATTTAATACTCAGCACATCGTACATAGCACACAACACATAGTACATAGCACAAACCACACAGAACTGCACACGGCATACGGCACACTGCACTGGACACTGCACTGATCATGTTAGCCAATGCGAGATCGGTAAGGCCTCCTAAAAGTTCTATACAGATATAGATAGTAGTTCTATATTATAGATAGTTCTATATAGAGATATAGTCAGTGGTTGATGGTCCTGTGCCACTTTCGTATCGCCTGGCTCTTTTTTCTTTTTTCATTGATCTTGCTGGCGCTGTTTTCTCGATATATGTTATAATTAGGTATCGTTGTCAGGTGCGACGTGATCATAAACATATTCGAGGACGCGACCCGCGTGTCGGTGTGCGAGCAGCAGTGCGAGGCGTGCGGCGCGCAGCTGGTGGCCGTGGAGTACCGCGCCGAGCGCACGCGCCTGCCCGCCGCGCTCACGGAGATGACCGCCTGCCTCTACTGCGAGCCCGCCTTCTCCGCGCTGGTAATAAATACTTCGCAATTGAAATTTAAAATTTGACATATTTTAAAATTCGAAATTCGATAATCGAAATTTGAAATTCGACATTCGACAACCGAAATTTAAAATTTAGAATAGTGTATGTAAATGTGATTGTCCCGCCGCGCAGGTGGAGAAGCACCGCGCCGTGGCGTCCCGCGCGCCCGCCCCGCGCGGCCGCGGCGGGCGCGCGCGCTCCACCAAGCACCGCGCCAAGCAGCCCAAGGACAAGATGGCGCAGCTCGCCGCGTACTTCGTATAAACTATACCTTTCATAGCATTATGACATGAAATTTTTCCTTCGGTCCATTTATGGGACAGACTAACTGCTGCTTAGTCATCAGTAACTGTGACATGATGTCAGCTGTAGGCAAATGGGGTCAAATTTAGTTTTGGTTACTTTGGCCGTAGGACAGGCAAAGGAAAGTTAACCCATACAGCCAAGTCATATGGTAAAAAAATTAGGTCTAAACTAATAGTTTTGACGGTTCTCCCACTCATCAAGTATCGCATTAATCAATAACAACGTTAGAGGAGGCAACCGGACACAAATCCTGGAAATTATGAGATATCAATTATCTATGATCCAAACATAAATTCAAACTCATAAATGCGTATACAGAGCTCGAGCCGGGGTTCGAACCCGTACCACTGCGATGTAAGTCACGTGTTCCCCGAACAGGGCTGTCACAGATTCTACAGACTACACAAACTATTAATAATTAATCGGTTTAGTATCTGTAATCTGAAGAAATATAATAACAAATGATCTGATTCTAATATTTGCGTCCATCATCATCATCAATTTAAGAGCCACGCTCTTGTCGGTGCAAATTATCCATGCTACTTTTTTAGGGAAAAATAGGGCAGTGGTTTCCCTCTTGCCTTCCGCCCCGCAGTACTCTGTCTGACGCAAGTGGGATGGCGCCCAGAGTAGTCTATTACAAATCCATACTAGGACTCCTGTCCTCCGCTTCTGAATAGTACTGACAGTTACTGCCGCCCTCTGTCAGCATTACGTTTTTAATAATTTGCATAATTTATACATTAGTTAATCATTAACGTTATTTCATGAATTAACCGTGTCAATACAAAGCCACCAACTAAATATTTATTATCTAAGTGTGTATTAAAATTGTAAGTGTAACTTTTATATTTATGTGTACTGTAAGTATTATAAATAAATCTATTTAGAACTATTCGGGATTTGATTTGATTTTCGAACTAGGAACGTCTTCGATCGCCTTTCTCATTATCAATTCAAAATATACTCAAAAACTGTGCTTTTACAAATTCACATATACGTAAGCAATTTAAATTTTGTGGTTTGCTCGTAAGACACAGAGGCTTACTCCGGTGGGAAATAGGCATGTTTACGTAAGCACATGTCGGTACATTTTACATACAAACATAAGCTCACGACTATGTCCCAATTAGGGTAGTCAGAGTTACATTCATCTCAGATGAATTCAAATTCAAAAATATCTTTATTCAGTAGGTAACATAGTTACACTTTGAATCGTCAATTTTTACACAACGAACGTCTCATCCGCCTTAAATTACAGCTTCTCACAACCTGTATAGCCGGGGAAAAGAACTACGTACCCACACCTCACCGAGCTTTCTGTTAGGCTAGCGTGATAGGTGGTGAGCCGTATCGTCGTTTATAACGGTCGAGCCAACTGTTTTGAATTGCACTTAACGTAGCTTGGAAAGTAATTGGATACAAATAAAACAAATAGAATATTGAAGTCTTCATTTTATTGTGAAGGTTGTCACCTAGTATAATGTATAGGTACAGTAGGACACAAGCTTAACATATTACTGTATTTTCATTACAATATTACATTCGCATTCGTAATATTCAGTGACTCGTAAAAACTGGTACTTATTAGTAGCTGCTACTGACTGTAAGTGATATGAGGGAGTCAGCATGATATATTATCAACTTGTATATCGACAATAATGTGTTCCATTTGGAAATTATAACTAGGCTAACGTCCATCATTTGTCCGGGTAAGTAGCAAAATACATATTTTGAAAAAAAAAAAAAAGACGTGTTATTTCTTTTACAATTCAAAAACTAGTCGCTACAAAATTCCAAGGAATAAAATAATTTCAAATAGAGAACGATCGAGTACAATCGGCCTTATTGTTAAACGGAAACTCCTTTCAGGGAACCTTATCAAAGTAGTAGTGGTAAAAAAGTAAAATAATGTCGGAAATGATTTCCAAATGGAACACTACATATTAAATAGTGCACTGTGATTTTAGCATGAAATTGATAAAAACAAAGACCTATGAATTACTTCGTTCTATTTGATATAATATACTCCTGATAACTTAGCTAGCTT
Source organism: Pectinophora gossypiella (assembly GCF_024362695.1). Lineage (NCBI taxonomy): Eukaryota > Metazoa > Arthropoda > Insecta > Lepidoptera > Gelechiidae > Pectinophora > Pectinophora gossypiella. The sequence goes on from NC_065422.1 coordinate 2,990,661, forward strand.
GCGTTGTTTCACAGTCGACAGCCAATCGAAACACTCGATTATCATTATCAAACTATCAAACGGCTGGTAAAATTAATATCACATAGTAAAAATAAACTGATGTAAAATTTTGATGCTCTGCAAAATATCAAGAAATATTGTATCGGCAATGTTTACTCTTGTATTCCTGAAGGGGTATGCTGAGGTGCATTGTATGTACACACCCATAAAAATAAAGATAAATTATAAAATTAATTTTATGAGTTGTTTTTATACTCTAGAGAAATTATAGACGGGAGTCTGTTGCCAAGCGCACGCGTTTCCCTCTGTCAAAAGTACAAGAACAATCGTTCGTTTTGTTATTTGTGACGGTTTTGTTTTAGTATGCTTTTATAGAGACGTAGATTTTTTAAGAGTGTGCGGCAGTGAGTAGATGTGTGCTGTACGTGTATACCTCACCTCCCCCAAAGAGTATCAGAAAAACATACATACATAAACTCACGCCCGTAATCCCTAATGGGGTGGGCAGAGCCACAAGTAATCAAAGACAAGTTGCAGCCACTGTTGATACGAATTCCAAAGATGGATATGATGAACCTTATGGTGATAAGGGATCAGCCTATCGCCCATAACATTAGTCCATCATGTTAGAGGACACAATCCCTCTGTCGGTTTTTACGACATGCCCGGGAAGAGAAGCAGCTGAACGTGTTCTATGTTTTTTATATGCTCCCAGAACAGCATAGAAGCAGAAAATTTTTTGTGTAAAGCTAGCCTATAGATACGTAACTCACGAATATAATTTCTCTGAGCTTTTATATAACAATCAAAAGAAAAGAAGCAAAATATGTTATGTTACTGTCATAGTTACAGACTTGTTACGTTACAGTCATAGTTACAGATTTGTTATGTTACTGTCATAGTTACAGACTTGTTATATTACTGTCATAGTTACAATATTGTTATTTGTATTTAAAGTTACAAACTATGACAGAAAGAATATCATGCTTTATAAAGTACTGTGTGACGTAAGCAAACCATTCCTTAATAAGGTTTATGTTCGATATGATAATAGGTACTATTACTACTGTAGCAATTTCTTGATATTTCGCACAATAAAAAGAGCGAATAATTCAAAACCAGTGATAGATTAGGACATACCTTGACTTTCGGTTCCGTGCCGATTTTTATAGTAAGTATATATCACAGATTAAGCCAATATGAAATGGTTTTAACTTATTTATAGGTAAACATCATTCAGGCCTGTTTTAAAACAAATAATATGCCAATAATATACATAAGGTACACAATGGTCCTGATTCCGTCACACCATCTAATTTTATTTTAAGTTATACCTGTCATTTTCTTATTCGCCGAAAAGCAAAGGGACGGGTGATCGACAGGCATACAATTTATGGAACACACGTCAATTTTAGGCAGAAATTAAAAAAAAAAAAACACCGAAAGTTGCGTATCAGCGGGATGCCTATTTAATTCGCCCGGGTTGTTCATTCATTCACTCATTCATTTTAAAATTTAAGTTGTCAATAATACGTCCCTTTCCTTTTCGGCGGATAACAATATGACGGCTATAACTTAAAATAAAATTAGGAGGTGTGTGCAGGAATCGGGGCCAATTTGAAGGCCTGCTACTTGAAAAGATTTTAATTCCCGCACGGTGTCAATTTTGGTCACTTGGAGATTTATATACAATATAATATCTATATCTTCTACGTGCAGATTCACTTTGTAACGACTTGGCCTATGTGGCTAGGTCTATGTCAGTTGTGATAAAATCAATACATATTTGTGATCGCCATAGCTCCCAAACCACACAATTGTGCAATGGTTTGGTCGTTTGATGACCTCTATGATTCCTCCCTAGATCCGCCCATGCACACACTCCTTGCCAGTTATGCTGTTTTAATAACATAAACAGCCTGATACGTCTCGTCTATCAACTACAGTGGGTATGGAGCATACTCCACCACACTGCGTGACTGGTTAGATTTCAACCTTTCGTCTGCCGAGATACCAAACACAATAGACTTTACATTGTGGCTGGTTGAGATCTGCGTTCCGGCGTTCGAAAAGTTAATAATGATTTGATTCAATGCTGGAATGGGAGCGATTTATAGAACACGTACAGCTGCTTATGATAAAGATATTGTAGGTATCAGGCGAATAATTCCATCGTAATACAGAGCTATTTAATGTTTATCGTCTTTTTGTTTTTTTTTTTACACAACTGACATAGATATTGTCCAATACTGTCTACAGTAGACTTTCCCTTTGTGACGCGACACCCTGTAAGTAATAAGTTACCAAAAATTGTACTTATGCAATTTACAAAAAAAAAAAATCTATACTTAAGCACTGATATGCTTTAATAACTTCACAACTTCCAATAAAATCAATTTAACGCCCCCTGGGCAGAGTAATAAATATTCCAAATTAATTAAAAACTTTATATACAGGGTGTTAGTGGCACCGCACCGTCCCGAATACTGAGGGGGATGAATAGAATAGAATATAAATAGTTCATTGTAAAAGGACGCCGCATACAAAAACGAGACAATATTTGCCTTTATGTGCCAAGTTTGATGGCGAACTTTCATTTATTTTTTCGTGAAAACTTGGGTTCCGACATGAAAAAGGATCCTTTTGAATTTTTCACGAAAAATAAATATGAAAGTTTGCCACCCAACTTGACATTTTGATATTCACCCATAACATAATTTAAAATTTTCACAAAACAATTACAAAAAAAAAACGGATGTTTTAATGTTCGCGATTTTTTTTTAACTATTTTCAGTTCTATAATTTTGCGATTTTTTGGGGCAGAAGGCAAGAGGGAAACCACTGCCCTATTTTTCCCTAGAAAGTAACATGAAGAATGCTACACCGACAAGAGCGTGGCTCTTAAATTAGTGATGATGAATTTTGCGATGGAAAATTCCTCTTGATATTAACTCAGAATTATGAGCTGAATCATCCCCCTCAGTATTCGGTACTATGTCACTTACACCCCGCACAAGTACGTTAGGTAGCCGTACGGGTACAGGCGTTAGTGACACCGTAATGAAATCTGAGAGGGATGATTCAGAGCGTGATTCTGAGTAGAATTTGCCGTCGGAAAACTCATGAAAATGTTAGTGCGTTTTTAAAATTATTTTCAGTTCCATACTTTTGTGACGGAAAACTCCATTTGATATTAACTCAGAATCATCGTTGAATCATCCCTCAAAGTTTCGTTACGTTGTCACTAATACCCTTGTGTAATAGAAAAAAGTCTTAATTTTTAAATATTACCTATAAATGGAACGCGTTATATATTATGTGGAATGTTGCAGATCAGATATATTTGACTTAATTAATGTAATATGGTTTATTGGACAACTGATGTTGGTCCGTCGAGCAGGATAAGGTGTACCGTGAAAAAAAAAAGTCAGAAAAAAATAACCGCAATTGCAAATAAGAATTAGCTTTTTTAACATTTTTTATAAACGAACCATTTGCACAAATTTGGACTTGCACAGTGTAGTAAGAAGCTCGGCGCGGTATGGGTACTTAGTTCATCTTGTGATGGATGTACCTCTGACTACCCCAATTGGGATATAGTCGTGAGCTTATGTTTTATTTTTTAATGTAACGTGTTTCTTCAACTATTAGTTACACATGGTGTTCTTTTATATTTCTCTTTGAAAATGTGCAGCTGTAAAAAATGTTATTTGTATCGAATTTTCATTTGTGTGCAATAAAGTGTATGTTATGTTATGTTACGTTCAGTAATCCAATAAACCAAACCACAGTAAGCTTGCGGCTATGCACGGACTTATAATGAAGACTTACATATACAGATTAAATTATTATAACTGTTGTGCATTTTATATAATATTTTGTCCTATACGCTACTTCAGTATTACCTAGATGCATTATTTACGATACTAAAGACAGTGCGCGATCTACGCACAACTGTATATTTTAATATTTTTCCCTACTTTTATCTATGAGATTCGTTTACATAATAATTTATGTAAGAAAAATATTAAATTTACAGCAATGTCGATGATTCACTATGCTAATATATTAATTTTAATCTCACTGATTTTTTGATAACATAATTAACTTCTAATAGCTTTATATACTTATAGCGATTATTTACAATACCAAATACTTTCCAACTTTATTTTTTTTACCGCTGAAGCAGTGTTGCCATTGGGTTTTATTGTTAACCACAGTGTTGCCAATATGAGCAATACCAAAAACTAAATAATATAAAATAATTAATTATTTAATTAATTGAATTCGTTCAATACACAATGTAGGTACAATTATTAGACGATACAATTCGAAATTTAACTGAAGGTTGAATTATGATATTATATTATCTGTCTGTAAGTTAATGAAATAATCATTATGTGGAAATGTAGGAATATATTAATATTAGTTACTCTATAATAGGAGTATTAATATTACTTTATTGTTTTTATTCGGAGGACATTTGCCAAGTAAAGAAGTAAACCTAAAATAAATTCTTAGTCCTATAAAATAAGGTCATTTTTGGTATTGCACACATTGACTATTTTACTATTTTTTGTGATATAATATATTAGTCTATTTTAATAACGATGATATAGAATCAACTTATCTATTTACTCTAGAACTAATACTTAAATAAAATAATTTAAAATTCGTTAATTCCACTTAGATAAAAATCGATTACCAAATCAATTTCAAATAATTTTTGGTAAACAAATGTCAATATTAAAAAACTATCTATTCTAAAATTTACTTAATTAAATATACATGAAATATTAAAAATAGGGAATTAAATAATAACAATGAATTTATTAATTAAATATTCAGTTGTTAAAACGTTAAATAGTTTAATAATTATTTGAATGTCGAAAACGACAAAGTATTATTAATTGTTAATAATAAAGACTTTGCTGTATTAAGCGAAAATAAACTTTACAATGTATAAACTATTGAACGTTTTAGCATCTGCGAGTTAAGGCTCAGTATTTATAAAGTACTTATTGATTATACATAATATATTGAGTATTAAACGAATTGATTTATGCATGTATTTGTACTTTCAAGTATTACGAATGCTAGCAGCGGGGAACAATACGCGTCTACGATGTCTACCTCTCACTAAATGGTCCAATTAGTATGAATTATAAGTACAATGCAGCAATATCTGGGTTGTACAGTACTATGGACCCATACGCTATTCTTATAGAGCCCATTTCTGCTTGTAAACTATGTTCAAGTCACACAATATGTCAAAATCCTCCATACGGTCGTCCCCACTTATAAATTCTATAGATAGCTATAGAATTGGGTAGTTTCCTAGGTCAAAGATATATTATGACATTCTGATTATTTTATTAAATAAAGACAGATCTAAAGGTGTCAGAAAACACTCATTCTTTTTTCTATTTAACCTATTTATGAATTTTAATAAAGAAAAATATAATGATAAGTGCAATATTTTGTCAAGCTTTTCCATAGAAAAGCTTAGCGTCATAACGTCACATGTTTATTTTATTCAAAATTCAATTGTCATTTCTTCTTTGACGTTTGGAAACAAGTAACTGATTTGACTAGTTGGAAACTACCCTGAATATTATATCTTACACGTAGGTCGATACATTGATAAGGCGCAATATAAGTTGTAATTCGTTTATAAATATCGTTAATTAACTATTGTACATTTTATGATAAGTTTTTATATAAAACTGCGGGTTTATTATATATGAAACTGTCGTAACTAATTTTACGCGACAAATACATACAAATAAGGAATCTTGACATTAAGTGTGACTAATAATGGATACAATGTGCGTAATACTGTAACTTAAACATTATCGGATATAATGACAATTAAATACCGCTATACCATAAACGAACACCAAACAATTACAATAATATGATTGCTATTCATGTTTATTGTCATATACTTAATAGTTATTATAATAAATATATCTGGAGACTGGAACTGTGACACACAGACTGGACTGTGTCTGGACTGTGATATATCAGTGTTGCCCTCTGGGTAAATATTCACTGAACCCTGGCCTTTTTTGGTGAGCTGCGGCAACCATATACCTTTATGTTTTCCAACTAAATATTAAAGTGTGTAGACATATTTTAATGTTGTAAATGTATATGTGTGTCGTAGGTTTTACCTAAATAAACTTTTTTTATTATTATTACTGGAACTACTGAGGTTAGGCAAGTAGTAATAACGTTTCGATTGCGCAGCGATTACGTAGTCGTGTATAAGTATAACCATAGCTGGGCACCGTTAATCAAATAGTTAACTTCGTTAATCGTTAATCCGCTACAAAAAAAGTTAGCTTCGTTAAACGTTAAAACGTTACATTTCGGAAGAATTAACGCAAGTTAACGTTAATCGTTAATCCGTTAATAGGTATGTGTAAAATTGCATATTTATTGCGTTGCGTTAGTGAACTTATAAAACTTGTTGGTTTAGGTTCTGGAAGTTAACAGGTTAGAAATAAAACAAAGTACTTTGTCGGGCATAAGGTGCATATTCCCCTTCATGACATGTCGAAGTTCTCATCTGAGGCTCTTTTTGGTGTTAAAATGTCTTTACCCGTGGAAAACAGACGTTCAACTGCAGCGCTTGAACAGTATTAGTGCTTGAGCAGTATTGTATTTAATAAATACATTTATGAATATCTGTTCGTTGAACGAGTCTTTTGATTCCATGTCCATGGACATTACGCTTTACTCTGTAAAGAGTTGGAGCTCTTTGGGTTTTCCTTAGACTGAGTGACAGAACTGAAAAAGTCATCAAATCATCGTTGTTACTCGCATTGCTCCCACCGCCACTTAAACTATCTCTGTCTTTCGAATTTTCCACTGCTTCTTGTCGTAAGGCATCTTCTACCTTTTTTTCATACACTTTTTTACTGCGTCCACTCAACTGCTGTCATACGTTTCGTTTCATACTCGTCTGAACCTGTATTTCGCGCCGCGCCGTGGTGCCGTGTGGTAAATAGTAGGCATTGGATTAACGATTAACGGACTTCTGCATATTAACGGAAGTTAACGTGTCCGTTAACATTTTTAAAAGTTAACTTAAAAGTTAATCCGTTAATCAAAATGTTAACTTCGTTAATTAACGATTAACGGATTAACGAGTTAATGCCCAGCTATGAGTATAACCCGTCCAAATTAAATATATTTTTCTTTTTTATATTTAATGTAATTGTGTGAGTGCATCGTGTCGTGCTAATTGATTTTTATTATGGAAATATCAATTTTTTTATTTAACGGCGTAGCGTTTTAACGGTTTATTTTAAAGAAATAAACCAAAATGGCGTCGGGATCTGCACGTATCTGCGAGGCGTCTCGATTCGTGCAGGTTACAACTTACAACGCTAAGGAATCGCTATGGAAACGTATTACCACTTACCCTCTTAAGGTGTTAAGGCTTCGGCGCACCAAAAAAACGGCTTCGCCAAAATCAAACAAGTCTGGTTCACCCTGGCCGCAAACTAACTTCATCGGGTTAGATTGCTCATAACGGGTGGTTATAAGGGGCTGGCGGTGCCTCTTTGAGATCTCGCCTAAATATTTTGCTAGGGCCGCCGCTGCCGAAATCTTTAGTATTAGGGCAATAATCTGACTTAATATAGTTATTAAGCACTTAGTAATTGTTGGTATTTGTATATGGTATATCCAGCCAAAGTTACATTATACGACTGTAGGAAAGGTATACGTGAATTGTAGATATAGTAAATAAGCTATGAATAGCTTATATTATATTGAGCCACTGAAGTATATATTTAAATTTTTCACTATTTAAAGCTCTTAGTTTTCATTTCATACGAGTTCTAATCTCGCATAGAATACTATAAATGCCACAGCACAGCACAGCTCGAAAGGCCGCACTCTGCAAACGGCAGAATTTAAATTTATAACAACTATTAAACCAGTATAGAGTGACTAGAATATAATTTAAAAAACAAAAGCTTTGCTTTTGGCATATTTTGAATAGGGTAACATACCTTTAAGATCCGTTTGATGAATGTCCTTAACACTCGCTAGAGTTCGTTAGGAAGGTCACTTGGTTATAATCACTGCACTTGTTAGAGTGTCTTTATAGGTTATGTAATGTTCTTTATAATTTTCACTATTTCATAAGATGTCGTCAAGGAAAGTAAGTGTTAAGTTATAGCCAACCATAACTCCAGCGAACGCAAACCTTGAAACAGCAGCGAGAAGTGCTTAACCAAGAACGTATTAAATGGTCCAAACTTGAACTTTTTCAGCTATCACACACCAGCTGGCTTGGTCGTAGTAAGACGATACCACGTGAAGGCTTTCTACGTACTTTTCGATGAGTTGGTCGAGTTCGCCTCGTTTGAAGACGTGGTAGTATCTATGGTAGGTGACCGCGCCTCCTTCTGACGGCAGGCTGTCAGACCCGTCGCTTAGAGAAGGCAACAGCGGTGCGTGCGGCCCGGCGCGGACGGGCACAGCCGAAGCTGCAGCCGTATCTTCTGACGACGAACGCGTCTCCAGCAATTTCCTCTCCTTCGAGCACTCACTACACGATGGCAACGAAGCCAAACTAGCGCAGCCCAAGGACGCAGTACTACCAGTCTTATCCCGTCGACTCCAATCGCTACCCGCTGACGTGTCGCTAGATTCTATAGAAAATCCTGACTTCAAAGGTGCTGTACTGGTACTGGATCGTGAAGTTATGGACTCTGGACTGATTTCCATCTTGTCCAAGTCGCTGGAGTCCGTTGATTGGCCGACTTTTAGGGAAGATCTTTTATCTGTGCTCGTACATAACGAATCTACGCTGATTTCAGACTCCAAAGAGTAGCCAGTTTCAAGCGATTGACTTGTATCGTAAGATTGACCAGAATCTATAGTGATTTCTGGGTTGCCATTGGTCGAGGATATCGCACTGTCATCGTCGGGGTTTTTAGTGTCTATGTCGGGTAATTTATCATCTAGAGTAGGTTTTGTATTGTACTGGACGTTGGCACAATTATTGAGATAAATGTCTTCTTCGCTTGCCACTTTTAGAGACCTCTTTAATTCTCTATATTTGTTTATAATAGGATCAACGTCTCTTGACCTTTTCTTACTCTTTACTTTAGTGCCACACTTAGGAAACAGTTTGGTGATATCAGTCTCTTGTGTCTCATTCAGGGCCGCTACGTATTTTATTCTTTCTTGAATGTCTGAACTCAGTTTACCAGAACCATGTAAATCTGCCTTATTTTTGTTGAGATAAGGATCTTCAAGGTGCTGCAAGCTGTCTGATAACTCGTCTAATATCTTTTGTGTATTTCTGTCTTCTTCCTCCCGTTTAAGTCTGAGAGAAATGCTTTTTTCGCTACTACTGCTGCTTGGTAGATCGAAATCTTCCTCGTTGATTCGTTTTGAGTATTGATCTATTTCTTGTAGCAATTTTTCGCTGAGTTTCTCAGCAAATTCTGTAAGATGTTCACCGCGGTCTTGGTCGGCCCAAACATCGTCTTTTGCTAACATGTCCGATTTACACGTCACCAATGGCTCATTTTGTATCCGGTTGAAACTTTCCGATTTAGAAATTGACTTTTCAGAATCAGTACTGGATATTGAAACTGAATCGTACAGTCTAGTGGGACTTCTGTGGTTTCTGCCAAGATTCTCGTCAAGAGACCGTCCCTCGGGCCTATTAGGAGACAGTCTATTTAGACTCCAGGTAGAGTTGCTGGTACTGCCTTGTTTCGGCGACCTGTCTTTAGACCTCCTTCCTGGTGAGAGCCGCTCTAAACTCGAAGAACTTCCACTGGAACTTGTATGAGAAGATCGCGATCTATCTTCCAATATTCTTAGATCGCCAGGAGACAATTTATTTAGGCTCCAATTGCTACTACTGCTGCTGCTAGAAGCTCCTTGAACGATAGCCATTGCTTCAGCGCTTTCTAGTTTTTCCAGATGTTTTCTTTTCGATCTTGGACTGGATTGAATAACAGTCTCACATGTTTCATCCAAAGAATGAGCAACTTCTGCGGCCGCCTCTATCAAAGTTTGTGGAACCGGGGAAACCGAAGGTGATTTTTCAGTTGTTGTTACAATGTTGATAATATTACAAGATTCTTCTTTCTTCTCTAGGTCTGAAACAAGAAAGAAAATTAGGTAAATTATGATATTAAAAAATACTGACCTAAATTATTTTATTGTCGTGTAACTATGTAGTTATTTAATTTACCTTTTTCAATTGCAGTTTTTCGGAGCTCTTCGGGCACTACGCTTATAACACTGTCAACTGAATCTGGCGAAGACACACCGCTGGAATCACTATCTATGTCGTCTGTAGCCGGATTGAATAGTTCTAGCGACATCAGTTTAGGATGGCTCTTGGCAAATTGATCTGCTTTGCTGGTGCGAACGATTGGAAAGCCTGATCTTCTACCAATGTTTGCGCCTGGGATGCCCTTATTTAGCATCTCCTTTATCTGACGAATCCTTTCTTTTCGCTTTCGATCAGATGATCGCGAATCTAAAGTATCAGTAGGGGATCTGTTTGGTTCTTTAGGCTTGTACTGCGGAATCTCTGGAAGTTCTGCCACCGTTTGTAAAGTTATTTTCGGATATGGTTTAATATCCTGCAACACGATTCGAGGTTTCAGGTGATTCGTTTCAGCTGTGAGTTTGTGTATTTCTTCTATATCTTTATTTATTTCTGCAATAAGTTCCTTAGTCACTTCAGTAGGAGTTTCCTCTTCTTCTAGTATAGGTGGTATTGGATGATCAATTTCTTCAAATAAATCCATTGAAACATTTTTATTTATTATGGGTTCAGGTTCAGGTTTAATAATTTTCTCTTCAGCTTCACCTTTAGGCGGTGAATTTGGCTGGCTCTTTGATTGAGGTTTCAATGGAATATTACACATAGTATTCGTTGTCGAATAGTTTTTCAAACTGTACTGAGCTACTAATATTTTGTTTACAGAACCGGGAGTTTGAACGGCGCTAGGCGATGCTGGCGGCCGAATTAGCGGGAAGGCTTGTTTTATTCTCGGCGATGGCAGCCCCGGGGAACTCTTCAGTCTGGGAGATGTTGGTACCGAAGACACTTTTAGTCGAGGTGAAGTCGGCCCTGGTGATAGCGGCGTCGGTGATAGAGGATCTCCTGAACCGTCTGCCTTCGGAACGTATATTACAGAAGCAAAGCTATCCTCTGAGTCCACACTTGTGTCGCTTTGTAGACTACTGTCTTTAGATGAGTCAGAACCGTCCTCCCTCGAATGGCGTCTCTCAGGGTAATTTTTCTCGCTTCCAGGGTTATTTTCGCTGGGTGTAGGAACTTCAGGCACCGGCCCGTGACTCTTCCATCCTTGAAGCATTCTGACGAATACCGTTACTTTATCAATATTCGTTGTAGACGTTTTGAACTTACTAGTGAGGCCGTTTTTCAGTGACTGAAACTTTTTAGCGGTGGTCGCTGACGTTGAAAATATTGAATCACGTATTGAATCCAAGGCACCTGGACGTCTGTATAAATACTCTTCGTTAAGTGAAGCTTGTTTTTGTATGTTCTTTCGTAATCTTTCTTTTTCCCTTAACCGTTCGACAGACATAAGTTCTTCATTTAGTGACGTCTGTTTAAAAACTCCAGGCTTTCTCGACTGCAACCTGTTCGTATGGACTTTAAAATTAGGCATTTCTTCGACCAAACTTTTCATGTCGGTAGGTTTGTCGAGATCCTCGTCTGCATCGTCTTCGTTTATTGACTTTTTCTGTTTGACGAGGCGAGGTTTCTTTCGCGGCTCAGGTGCTTCTGGGATTGGGTTTTCTTTTGGCGTAGGTTCAATTTCTTCTATACCTAAGCTGGGTAAGCTGGATCTAGATCGGATTAGTGCTCGAGTGTCGATATCGGCGATGTCAGTGAGACTTCTGGATTTCAAGGTTGACGTGTCAGAGTTTTGTGGGATGAGTCGTGGTGGTAGGGCTTCGTCTAGCCTTCTGAGCTCTATGGGAAGGTCAGCAGCGGGTGGTTCTGGGCGGACGCAGGGCCTCGGGGGGACCCTGGCTAGGCCCCACGAGGGCAGGAACGAGCGGCGTCCAGCGAGTCTCTGGAGAGCACGTCGTACAAACGAGTAGCAGGTTTCGTTGGGCGATGACAAGGATGAGGACCCTGGGGAACCGTCGCGGCTCTTCCAAGGCTCTGCGTTTCTGGAATACACGGAGAATGTAAGTTAGTAAGGGACTCGTGGAGTCCGTATCGAGGTGGACAGGGCCACAACCTATTAATACGATTGATACGATGAATCGTACGATGACAGGTTATCAGCCCAAAGCCTGAGCCACATTGCGGCTACACTGCGGGTTGTAGTTCTATTATGAATACGATATAAAAAAAAATGGTGTGTGTAAGTGACGGTTCAACTAGCCGATAAGTGCGCACAAGCCCAGCCAGGGAGGCCGAGAGGGTGACACTGGTCTTGGGCAACCCTATGTTTCCGTAATTGTGTCTCGAGGGATGCAGTGTCTGATGATGAGTTAAATGTTGGATAATGAATATGTTGTATGAAAACTTACTGGTCGTTATCGACTGAGAGGAACCTCGGCGCCGGTGGAGGAGGGCACAGCGTCGCCGGCCGGTGCCACGGTATCAGCACGTCCTGAAAGGTAAATAATATTCATACATACTGATATGTCTGCGAAGCTGCTGGTCTTGGCAGAACGCACTCAACTTTTTATTTACTGACAGTCCAAGCGTGTCCTTCCTTAAAGCAAATTGGTGCAGGGTTCCTCAATACGAGTCCACGCATAAGATTATTCATACACAAGATCACGCCTTAGACTTCTCTTGACTTGGCTTTTCTTTAAAACATCACTTCTTTAAAAAACAAAAACGAAATAATTACGGGTAGATCTTCGACCACTGGTGGTCAATCCACCATTAACGCAAAAATATTCTAGTATCTTTGGTCTTTTTGCAAATATCCCGTTGGAACTTAGGTAAGTTGGCGACATACATTACTATACATACCTTTCTGATTGACATCGCTCCTGGCCACTAACTTCACGTCCTGGCTGGTTGCCTCGCTGACAACATCCCCAGAACACCCGGTCAAAACCATGCTCTTCGAATTCTGTGTTACCCGTTATTTTCTCTAACTACCTCCTGTTGTTTGGAGTATTTGTATCCATGACACCTTACCTGTGAATGGAAGTTCCGCCCTTCATGCTCCATAGCCCAGACGGTGAGCAGCAGCCGGCCGCCGATGCGCGTCACCCTGGCGAGCTCACGCAGCGCCATGGCGCGTCGCTCCACTGTCGCGAAGTGGTGCACCACTGCGATGGACAACACCGCGTCGAACGACTCATCGCGGAACGGCAGGCAGAGGTTGTCACATACCACCACCTGAACACCGAAATAAAGGTAAATAAGTAGTTTCCTCACAGCCTCCGTGGTCTAGTGGTTAGAGCGTTAGGCTCACGATCTGGAGGTCCGGGTTCGATTCCCGATGGGGACATTGTCGAAACCACTTTGTGAGACTGTCCTTTGTTTGGTAAGGACTTTTCAGGCTTGAATCACCTGATTGTCCGAAAAAGTAAGATGATTCCGTGCTTCGGACGGCACGTTAAGCCGCTGGTCCCGGCTATTCGCCGTAAAAACACCTCCACTAACCTGCATTAGAGCAGCGTGGTGGAGTATGCTCCACACCCTCGGTTGATTGAGGGGAGGCCTGTGCCCAGTAGTGGGACGTATATAGGCTGTTTATAATAATAATAATAAAAGAAGTTTATTCAACCACAAATATTTTACAAAATTGCTTAAACCTAATTACATGTAACACATTATCAGTTGTGGCCGAAAAGGAGGAGCCTCAGCATTGCTGCTGCTTTTCAGTCACCCCCTGTATAACCAACTGACCCAACTGAGTCGCTACACTAGACGCCGCGAGAACATTTTACCAAAACAACAACACTTATGTAGGTTAGTTACCAACTAAAACATTATAATACCGGGTTCTTACCGCGTTAATCAGGGATATGAGACTCCCGATATTTAAACACTGTTGCAAGTAAACCGCGTAAACCTCAAACAATGTAGTTTCCAACTAGTCAAATCACTTTTTACTAAAAGTCCAACGATATCAACGTCGTTTGCTAATCCAATGGTCTTCGCACGCGTGGGTTCGGATCTCATCCTCATCGCCACTGTTATAACACCCTGTGGTGTTAGTGACAACGTAACGAAAACTTTGGGGGAAGATTAAGACCATGATTCTGAGTTAATACAAAAAATATTTTCAGTTCCATACTTTTGCAACGGAAAATTCCACTTGATATTAACTTAGAATCATGATCTGAATCAGAGAAAGCGAACGTCGCGTCTTTAAAGAAGTCAAAAAATTGGCCTTTGATAGACAAGAATGGAAAATGCTACACCGACAAGAGCGTAGCTCTTAAATTAATGGAATTGATATTATGGAAGTATGTAAGGTAATGTAGCAGTGACATACTTCGTTCTGGTGGTGTCGCGCATGCGTGGTGAGCCTGGAACACCGGTCCCCTCCCACCGCGAACACGGACGGATTCACACTCAGGTATTTGCCGTTGCCGCATCCTGAAAAAAACAAACATACCATTATTTTATACCTAACATAACTCATGACATAATTTCCTGTACCCAAAGATTCTTTGGAAGAAATTGCTGCATAAGCAATAAGGCCGTCTGTTGTGCCTCTCTGTATCTGTTGTCCTTATTTCGGTATCGTGTGTTCGTTGTGCTTAAAAAAGTTTACTACTTCCGAAGCGTAGTCAGAGGTACGCTTCATCGTAGCAGTGTAGCAAATGCTACGCTAAAACGTAGCTAATGTAGCATTATGTTGCATGAAATTTATGCCTGTCGATTACCCGACACTTTCTTTTTCGGCGGATATGAAAATGACAGGTATAATTTAAAAAAAATTAGATGGTGATGTACTGGAATCAACACCATTATATACATCAGTGATTTGAACTCCGATAATAGGTGAGAGTCGAAAATCAGTGCTGCCCTCTGGGCAAATAATCGCTGAACCCTGGCCTTTTGTCGGTGGACTGCGGCACCCATGTACAATTATATTTTGTGTTTTTTTTTATTCTTAGGTTAAGTAATTAATGTTGTTAAATTGCTTAAGTAAATGTATATAGGGTGTTAGTGACATCGTAACGAATACTGAGGGGAATGATTCAGACCATGATTCTGAGTTAATATCAAGTGAGTTATCCGTCGCAAAATGCATGTACATTTTTGTGTTTTATTTAATTATTTTAAATTCTATACTTTTGCGATGGAAAATTCCACTTGATATTAACTCAGAATAATGAGCTCATCTCCCTCAGTATTTAATAAGATGTCATTTACACCCCGTAAATGTACATACAGGTAGCCATACAAGTAGATAGGGCGTTAGTGACACTGTAACAAATACTGAGGGGGATGATTCAGACCATGATTCTTGATATCAAGTGGATTTTATTGTCGGAAAATTCATGCAAATTTCCGTTTCATAATCATGGTCTGAATCATCATTCAAAGTTTTCGTTACGATGTCACTAACACCCTGAACGTGTGTCATGTTTGTCCGAATTAAACCTTTTTAATATTTTTATTACTTAAAGTATTTGATTTGATGAAAGTTCAAAGTTATGGTAGATCCCGCGCCTGTAGCAATAGCTAGTTGGTATTAAATAAGCAAACTACTAATAATGGCGACGTGTACAGAGTCCTTATTCCCACGCGTGACATTTTGAGAGAATCACTGTTAATTGCTAATTATCTGTTTATATTACATTAACTGTGTGTGGGCAGCGGAGTCTTACTGTTGAAGGGTAGTGCTTATACTACGCTTCGCATATTGAAAAATACATATTTTTTCCAACATAACATAACCAGCCTATATACGTCACACTGCTGGGCACAGGCCTCGCCTCAATCAACCGGAGGGGGTATGGAGCATACTCCACCACGTTACTCCAATGCGGGTTGGTGGTGGTGTTTTTACGGCTAATTGCCGGGACCAACAGCTTAACTTGCCATCCGAAGCACGGATCATCTTATTCTTTTGGACAATCAGGCGATCAGCCTGTAATGTCCTAACCAAACTAGGGATCACAAAGTGATTTTTGTGATATGTCCCCACCGGGATTCGTACCCGGGACCTCCGGATCGTGAGCCCAACGCTCAACCACAGCTCAGCGATTGAATGCTACTGCAATAATGTGAAACAGCACTGGAATACGTTCATTTGGAATGGGTATATTATATAACAGTATTTTATTGATTTGTATTGACGTATTTTATTGGAATCCCACATAAAAAATAATATAATTCTTTCTCATTATATACCTATCTACGTTGCGCTAACATGTTTGTATAGTACGATCCATATTGTTAAAAGGTCCCACGTGGGTGTAAGTGAAACAGTTTAACAGAATATTCCATTATTAATTATTACTTTATCTAAAGGTTATTAAAACAAGCTTGAATGAGAGACTTTCCAGGAGAAATTTACCAAAATATATGTATATTGCGCTGTATACTTTTAACGTGTGTGTTTTCAGAGGCGGAGGACAGGAGTCCTAGTATGGCTTTGTAATAGACTACTCTGGGCGCCATCCCACTTGCGTCAGACAGAGTACTGCGGGGCGGAAGGCAAGAGGGAAATCACTGGCCTATTTTTCCCTAAAAAGTAGCATGGAAAATGCTGCACCGACAAGAGCGTGGCTCTTAAATTGATGATGATGACTTTTAACGTGATAATTTTCCAATTTCCCATTGTTCGGGTACATTATTATTCAAAAATATAATGTAATGCCAGAGGTATATATAAAAATAATTATTGCTTGTTATTGGGATCAGATACGTATAGAATTATGTTGCTACCTATATTACTTCACTTTATTTTGATCATATTGCTTTTTTTGCTTCTATGCTGTTCTGGGAGCAAATAAAAAACATAGAAAACGTTCAGCTGCTTGTCTTCCCGGGCATGTCGTAAAAACCGACAGAGGGATTGTGTCCTCCAACATGATGGACTAATGTTATGGGCGATAGGCTGATCACTTATCACCATAAGGTTCATCATATCCAGCTTACGACATCGTATCAACAGTGGCTGCAAGTTGTCTTTGATTACTTGTGGCTCTGCCCACCCCAGTAGGGATTACGGGCGTGAGTTTATGTATGTGTATGTTATTTTGATCATAATACTTAATAATGGGTGGAAGATGCGTTGTGCCTGGGTGTAATAACAAGGGTCATCATTTATACACTAAAACAAAGATAAAAGTTGCTTATGTCTGTTATCCATGATTTTTATTTATTTACTAGCTTTTGCCCGCGACTTCGTCCGCGTGGCGTCTTATATAAGAGAGAGATCTTTGTGTGTGTGGGAGTGCATACTTATGCAGTTTAGATTTTTTCATACAATTTTTTTCCCAATAACTCCCATTTTTCAAAATACAGCCAAAAATTAACTTTATATTTACTAAGGTATGCATGCATGCTAGATTGAATCAATTGATTGAATTTATTTTTTTTAATTGATTGTTCATTGAGTTTTAATTTTAATACACACTTCCTCTCTTCCCTTCAACGTTGCTGTGCCCTACAGGGTCCATGTTTTAGTTCCTATGCCTATGTAACACCCCATTGTACTACATGGAATGCAATAAATAATTTATTGAATTGAATTGAAAACATCTATCTTACGCGGTTTCTATTTTTTCATACAAATGTTTTTTCCCGCTAACTCCCGTTTCCGTGGGAATTTTGCAATATCCTGTTGCAACTAAGCTTTAAGTTAACTAAGGTACCTGCATGCCAAATTTCAAGCGTCTAACTTAAGCGGTTTAGTTTTTTCACACAAAAGGATTTTCCCGCTAATTTCCGTTCCCGTGGGAATTCCGGAAATTCCTTTCTTAGTGCACCTCTACGGTACCTAAGCTATGTCCCTTCCAAATTTCAAATGCCTACGTTTAGCCGTTCAGGCTATGCGTTGATATGTCAGTCACTCAGTCAGTCAGTTTCTCCTTTTATTTAGATTTGATTTTTTCATACAAATGTTTTTTCCCGCTAACTACCGTTCCCGTGGGAATTTTGTAATATCCTGTTGCAACTAAGCTTTAAGTTTACTAAAGTACCTGCTTGCCAAATTTCAAACGTCTAACTTGAGTGGTTTAGATTTTTCATACAAAAGGATTTTCCCGCTAATTCCCGTTCCAATAGGAATTTCGGGAATTCCTTTCTTAATGCACCTCTACGGTATCTAAAGTACCTGTGAGACAAATTTCAAACATCTAACTTGAAGAGCTTAGATTTTTCATACAAAAGGATTTTCCCGTTAATTCCCGTTCCCGTGGGAATTTCGGGAATTACTTTCTTAGTGCACCACCACGGTACCTAAGGTACCTGCATGACAAATTTCAAACGTCTAACTTAAGTGGTTTAGATTTTTCATACAAAAGGATTTTCCCGTTAATTCCCGTTCCCGTGGGAATTTCGGGAATTCCTTTCTTAGTACACCTCTACAGTATCTAAGGTACCTGCATGACAAATTTCAAATATCTAACTTGAATGGTTTAGATTTTTCATACAAAAGGATTTTCCCGCTAATTCCCGTTCCCGTGAGAATTTTGGAAATTCCTTTCTTAGTGCACCTCTACGGTACCTATGGTATCTGCATGACAAATTTCAAATATCTAACTTGAATGGTTTAGATTTTTCATACAAAAGGATTTTCCCGTTAATTCCCGTTCCCGTGGGAATTTCGGGAATTTCTTTCTTAGTGCACCTCCACGGTACCTAAGGTACCTGCATGCCAAATTTCAAACGTCTAACTTGAGTGGTTTAGATTTTTCATACAAAAGGATTTTCCCGCTAATTCCCGTTCTCGTGGGAATTTCGGGAATTCCTTTCTTAGTGCACCTCTACGGTATTTAAGGTACCTGCATGACAAATTTCAAACATCTAACTTGAATGGTTTAGATTTTTCATACAAAAGGATTTTCCCGCTAATTCCCGTTCTCGTGGGAATTTCGGGAATTCCTTTCTTAATGCACCTCTACGGTACCTAAGGTACCTGCGAGCCAAATTTCAAACGTCTAACTTGAAGAGCTTAGATTTTTCATACAAAAGGATTTTCCCGCTAATTCCCGTTCTCGTGGAAATTTCGGGAATTCCTTTCTTAGTGCACCTCTACGGTACCTAAGGTACCTGCATGACAAATTTCAAACATCTAACTTGAATGGTTTAGATTTTTCATACAAAAGGATTTTCCCGCTAATTCCCGTTCTCGTGGGAATTTCGGGAATTCCTTTCTTAATGCACCTCTACGGTACCTAAGGTACCTGCATGACAAATTTCAAACGTCTAACTTGAGTGGTTTAGATTTTTCATACAAAAGGATTTTCCCGCTAATTCCCGTTCTCGTGGAAACTTCGGGAATTCCTTTCTTAGTGCACCTCTACGGTACCTAAGGTATCTGCATGCCAAATTTCAAACGTCTAACTTGAGTGGTTTAGATTTTTCATACAAAAGGATTTTCCCGCTAATTCCTGTTCCCGTGGGAATTTCGGGAATTCCTTTCTTAGTGTACCTCTACCGTATCTAAGGTACCTGCATGCCAAATTTCAAACGTCTAATTTGAGTGGTTTAGATTTTTCATACAAAAGGATTTTCCCGCTAATTCCCGTTCCCGTAAGAATTTCGGGAATTCCTTTCTTAGTGCACCTCTACGGTATCTAAGGTACCTGCATGCCAAATTTCAAACGTCTAACTTGAGTGGTTTAGATTTTTCATACAAAAGGATTTCCCTTCACTACTCTGCTCCTATTGATTGTAGCGTGATGAAAAGTATACTATAACCTGTCCAGGAGTGTGAAGAATAATTGTACCAAGTTTCATTAAAATCCGTCCAGTAGTTTTTGTTTCTATAAGGAACATACAGACAGACAGACAGACAGACAGACAGACAAAAATTTTACTGATTGCATTTTTGGCATCAGTATCGACCACTTATCACCCCCTGATAGTTATTTTGAAAAAATATTTTTCTACTCCTCTACTTTAATCTGGCATTTAAATAACCAAAAAGTCTAATATAAGTACATACATAATTAAACTCTTTGAAAAAGTGTACGCTCTATGGCCTATAAAAGCATTGTTTACAAAGTGTAACTGTACTATAATGTCGCCAAAAAAGCATTGTTGTTGTTTTTTTTTTTTTTGACCTGGAAACTGGCACCTTTACTTTGTTTGGTGCCATAGATATACTATAAAAAAAAGTATACATTTGCCGCCATTTTCCCGCGCGTTGGAAAATAATTTTTATAAATAAAATTTTCCTTTGTATAATTTTTGTTTCATTTAAAATTACGTCGTCGTAGAAAAAGTATTGTATGCAACGTTGTATAACTAGGTCAAAAAATGCTCGTGGCGTCTCTTATTGCGATGTTCGCCAAGGCTCACATCGCAACTCACGCCACTCGCATTTTTTGACCCTTCTTATACAACTGTTGCATAAAATACTATTAATGTACAGAATTGACCTCTCTACAGATTTATTATAAGTATAGATTAAATTTAGAAGGTTAAACGAAGGCATATCTATACAGCGTCATTTTATGTTTTTTGGGGAAAGTCTCTCATTTTAATTCAGTTGGACATGTTTGACTGATGCATCTAATTCCTGAACTAAGTACCTATATGTTACGAATTCGCAACGTCTCTGCATGTCGTGGCAACATAAATCATATGTGATTTATAAGTTATATAGGTATTATGTTGTGGTGGATTATGCTCCATAGAGTCCATAGCCTCCTCGGTTGTTTAAGGAGACCTGTGCCCAGCAGTGGGATTGTATACATACAAGCTTTTTATTAATGTACTTATAAGTATTATGTAGAACGACACCGAGCGTTACCGCTCTCTGTCACAACGGATAAATGGACCTACAGCCATAGGATTAGGAATAATAAATACTACGTATAGAACGGCAACTCTCCGCTCCCCGCCAGCGTCTGAGCTTGGTTTACCTCACCCCCTCAAACGTAGTTTAGACTTGAATCGTATGGTGTCGGACGTCACACACACAGATGCGCGTGTACGATAATGTCAATGTGTAGTGTCTGTGTAACACGAGGTTGTTTGTATGAAGTGTCCGGGGTGTGCTATAGCGCTTAGTGTAGCGTTACCTTTAGTGATGACTAACCCAATTAATCATGGGGGTATTTAGCTTTGGGGATTAGTAGTTTCAGCTAAAGATGCGGTGGAAAAATCAGTAAATGTTTGGGGCTCTCTTGGTCTGGATGGTCGGGAGGAGGTTCAATAAGTCGCCCTCGTTGTCGCTTACCTGCTCATACACATCTTGGCCTTATGCTCACCGAAACTCCCTTATTCAGTGCTTATCGCTATCGGGCCAATAGGGTCGATTAACTCTTTCAGATCCTCTCAGAAAACGCCGCTTAGGCGTGGTGTATTAAATTTTGTGCTGTGTGAGAGCCGCGCACCCCATTTTCCGGCCAAGTAGTTAATAATAATAATAAGGTTATTTCGGACTTATAAAAATACATCCATATTTGTTAGTAACATTAAAAAGTAAGTAAAAGTAAAAAAAAAAGTAAAAAATATTTATTTACCAAATAAAGTAAAATTAACACAAGTTAATAGCGGGCCCTGCAATAGGGTTTCCCCTGTATCGCAGTAGCCCTATGGTATAACAATTTTTGCGTAAAGATTAAAAATACGAAGTCCGGTGGAGACTCAGGTACCTATATACATTGAATTAAAAAATAAATAAAACATTACAAACTTAAATCTAGTAGTAGTAACAAAGAAGTAATCGAGGCCGGTTGGACCCCCGGCGACAGACTATATTTACTTAACTGCGTGCAGTCGTATCCATGGGGCGAGCAACCGTGAGTCCCACCGGTCCGCCAGCGCGCGCAGGATGGCTGGTTAATGACTCATGCGGCAAGTGTACGATAAGTCATGGCATTTTCTTCATATAACTAGGGCTGTAGTGGGGGGGAATCTTAAATTAGTGATGTGATAAAAAAGCTCGTTTAGATACTGACCGACGTCGCACACGAGACTGCCGGGCTCGAGGTCCGCGAGGAAGGCGCGCACGGCGGGCGCAGGCGGGCGCGGCGCGTCGTCCCCGCTGTCGCCCGCCTGCTCGTACACGTCGTGGACATACGCTCGCTCCAAAGCCGCACCGCGCGCCGCGCACTCGCCCGCTCCCGCGCACCCATCCGCCATCACCGGACCGCCATTGCACTGCGCTGTTATAATAATAATAATAAAATTTATTTCCGCACAAAGCCATTTAACAACAATTTTAAAGTTAAAAAATTAGTAAGAGGCAAGTTACTTACAAAATAATCATTTCAGCTGATGCCTAAAATAGACTCAACCCTGTGCTATAGGCATCAGCTACCATCTTAGTGTTACCACTATTTAAAGATATTATTAGATTGTGGATACAGATTCGTGAAACAAGCTTAGCTTAATGTTTGGCAACATTTCGACTGCAAAAAGAAAATTTATAAAAGAACAGAAATGACAAACAATTACATTCGTTATAAAAATACTAAACTATTGGTGCTAATTCCTGTAAATACCATCTAATTTTATTTTAAGTTATATCTGTCATTTTCTTATCCGCCGAAAAGGAAAGGGACGGGTAATCGACAAGCATAAAATTTATGGAACACACGTCAATTTTAAGCACAAATCTAAACCAACCGTCTAAAAATTTTACATCCGTCAATAACCCGACACAGTTAAGTAGACAGCACGTCAAACGGATTGCATACCAGCGACGTACCTTTTGATTCGCCCGGGTTATTCATTCATTCACTCATTCTTCCTAAAATTAAGAGCTGTGAATCATCCGTCCCTTTCCTTTTCGACGGATATGAAAATGACGGATATAACTTTAAATAAAATTAGGCGGTGTCTGCAGGAATCGGGGCCATTTGGTACATATATAAAATACAGGATGTTAGTAACATCGTAACGAAAACTTTGAGGGATGATTTAGACCATGATTCTGAGTTGATATCAAGTGAAACTTTTCGTCGCAAAAGTATGGAACTGAAAACTGACTTCGCATCAGAAGTGGCTGCGAGTTAGTTCCATGGTACAAAATAAATAATAATATTGCATATAGAATTCTCCGCCCCGCACCAGTTTGTTACCTCACCCCCTTTACTTCTTACTTTAGTCGAAATGAATAGGCATTTGCTAGATAGATAGATAAAATACTTTTATTGAGCACAATGGACACAAAATACAGAGATAAGGACAACTTATACAGAAAAGCACAACAGGCGACCTTATTGCTCATGCAGCAATTTCTTCCAGGTAACCTTTGGGTACAGGAAAATTTCTCTTAAATAAGTATGCTAGGGAGAAGCTCGGTGGCGCAGCGGTAAACGCGCTCGGTCTGCGATTGTTGAAGTTAAGCAACATTTGCAAAGGCCGGTCATAGGATGGGTGACCACAAAAAAAAAAGTTTTCATCTCGAGCTCCTCCGTGCTTCGGAAGGCACGTTAAGCCGTTGGTCCCGGCTGCATTAGCAGTCGTTAATAACCATCAATCCGCACTGGGCCCGCGTGATGGTTTAAGGCCCGATCTCCCTATCCATCCATAGGGCAGGCCCGTGCCCCAGCAGTGGGGACGTTAATGGGCTGATGATGATGATGATGAATTATGCTAGGTAAGCGTGATCTGCCGTAGACCAACGCAAGCCTATATTTAAAAAAAAAAATGGTCGTAAGCCGCTAAGGGGTAAGGGGGAGCACGCGCGGACTGTCTGTCTCCCTCGCACTTACGCGTTAATGGAGTTTTTTTATGAAGTGTCCGAGGTGTGACCACATGAGAGGAATTTCGTAAAACTAAGATGAATTTATTTTATCTCCTATTTCTGACTTCGAATCCCTGTCGGATTTTAACCTATAAATCGAACAGTTCGTAGACGTGACTACGTTCTACCGTGTACTCTTAAATTGAATTCGATTCTTTTTATCCATTTTACTAGGGGAATATTTATGCGAGTGCTCGCGAGAAGCGAGTTATCAGAAAAGAAGTAATGGGGGGTTAAAAAGGCCACATCAAAGCAATTCACGCTCGGTGAGATGTGGTTACTTAGTTCATCTTCCGATGAATGTACTGACTACCCCATTGGGATATAGTCGCGAATGTTATGTCAGGACTGTTCAGCCGCATTGACTAACATTATCGTACAATGAGGGAATTTCTTTTTTCTTTGGGAACGTAGCCGGGAAAATTGGATTTGGATCTACTCTGAACCGGCGTGCGTGTATGAAACGATTGATGAATGTGGAGGACGCAAGAGAAGTGTGTCAGGATCGAAGCAAATGGAATTCTATAGTCTCTGCTTACCCCGGTGGGAAATAGGCGTGAGTTTATGTATGTATGTAGCCTGCAAAATTCCTCATTGTTATAACGCCGGAACTGGGTCTAATGACCATCCGTAGATCCGTGATAGTCGCCAGACTAGTTAACCCTGCTACCTCCACGACATTGCAACAAATTTTACTTTTTATATTTCCTTTCATTTTATTTGTTATTCGCATTTGCAAGTTTCTCTCTGAAGTTAAACTCTTATAAGTTCTCTGAAGTTTGTTTTTGATGTAATCGAGTTAGTTGATTACTTCATTAGAAAAGTTATTGTAGTGGTATGATTGTAAAGTGACGTAAGTAGATAAAGTAACAAACAAAAATAATGTGTTATTCGAAGTATCTGGGGGTTTAAAGAGGCCAAAAGCCATATTGCAATTTGACATTTGCGCATATACCCATCCGAAAGTGTTTAATGTCAACAAAAGTCGAATAGCAATATTGCTTTTTAGGTGTTATTGTTTCAATATGACCTTTTTAACACACCTGTAATAGATAACGTAACACAAATAGGGTGTAATATGTCCCACTGCTGCGCACAGGCCTCTTCTAGGGTATGAATGGAATTTTACCTACATTTTTAGAGACACGGTCGTAGCCAGTGAGTTATAAAATAAAAAAAAGAATAAAAAAAAAATGTCTATGTGTGGAAAGTTTTCGTTACGATGTCACTAACACCCTGGGTATAGGTACATACTAAAAGTTGTAAGGGATTTGACCCAGTTTTTGAAACATCAAATCCGAAATACAAGATCAAGAAGAGAGAGAGAGAGTGTCGGACTCAAGTTGAGTTTGGAACTTGTCAATTGTGCATTTTCTCTCCTGAAGTCCTTGTAAACGCCTTTTTGAAAAATAACATTTTGGTATGATTTTCTTCAGCTAAAACTAGATTTCTTAATCAATTTCATTCTGTGTATAAATTGGAACTACATTTTTATTTGAATTGAAACTAGCATGTCTATTGTGTTTGTGTGTGTTTTTTTTTAATTAAATGACTTGACATATTTAATACTTAATTGTGAATAGACTGCTGTGATTGTATTCCTGTGCTGTCATCAAAAACCAGGCCTGGTGAGAAGAACAGAGAAGCTGATCACGTGAGTGTTTTCCCTTTTTCTTTGAGCTGGGCTATTTTCAGGTGTATGAGGACAGCGCAAGTGGTTAGGATTCTTCCTTTCCATCTTTTTCGCATTAATGTGTATCAAACACATAAGACAACAAACGTTTCGTATCAACAGTGGCTGCAAGTTGTCTTTGATTACTTGTGGCTCTGCCCACCCCATTTGGGATTACGGGCGTGAGTTTATGTATGTATGTATGTATGTAAACACATAAGATATAGCTACTTGACATACCTACTAAATTGAATATTTTTAATATTAGTAAAACCAATGTAATGTACTTACCTATTTAAATTTAATTATATTGACTATTATTTTGCGTTAGTTTACTATATAATTTTTGCACGCCAAATTGCGGCAAAACGTGAGATTCTCACATTTATTGTAAAACCATATTTTATGAGCAAATAAATAATTTTGAATTTGAATTTTGATATTCCAATAGGGCGCTAACGTGGTTTTTACTGTAAGGCTACTTTTGATTTGAACCCAATAGTAATTTCGATATAAGGCTGTAGCACAATTCCTCGGTAATCGAATAAGGCTGCGCGGTGGCCTCTCCGGGACGCGGTTGCCAGGCAACGCATGTAGGTCGCCGGAGCAGAGATCCTTCACCCCGCCCGTGCATTGATACCATATTGAATTTTAATAACCTCACCAACCTACTATGTGGAAAATTTATTGCTTGTTTATGCTGTGATTTAATAAGCTCGCGTGATAAGGAACGGGATCTGGGAAATAGGTTTTTTGTTGTCACTGTTCGTTTAATGGCCTCCGTGGTCCAGTGGTTGAGCGTTGTACATACATACATACATAAACTCACGCCTATTTCCCACCGGGGTAAGCAGAGACTATAGAATAGATTTTTTTTTATTTTTTTTTATGGAAAATATAAATATATATGGGTAAGTAGATATGTAAAGGCAGTAATAGGGAACATAACGTAAGCTTACGACTATAGATATATATTAATATACTTATATAGACTATAGATTTAAAGTCAGAGGTACATCTATCGTAAGATGAACCACCCACGCCTTACCGAGCTTTCTGTTAGACCAACGTGATAGGTGGTGAGTTGTATCGCCGTCTATAAAGGTCGAGTCAACGGTGAAGACAGTAAGTGGATATCGTAAGTTGTAAGGATTAATTGCGTATGAAAAACTGTTCCTGACGAGGTGAATACACTTCTTCAGTCTTCTTCAATAGTGTGAGTTGTGAGGTGGATTAAATTACCAACCTCATCAACCCTGGTGTCAGGGTTACTATTAAGCCGCCAAAGGCCCCTGACATGCCTCGTGTAACGACTACGTACTTACATCAGTAAGTAGTACCCCGGGACCAACGGCTTAACGTGCCTTCCGAAGCACGGATCATCTTACTTTCATACAATCAGGTGATCAGCCTATAATGTCCTAACCAAACTAGGGATCACAAAGTGATTTTTTTTGTGATATGTCCCCACCGGGATTCGAATCCGGGACCTCTGGCTCGTGAGCCTAACGCTCAACCACTGGACCACGGAGACTCACGGGGTTAATATACTTACTAATGTTGTTAATTAATGGTGAGTCAAAAACGTATGACACATAAATAACAATAACCAACAAACCGAGTAAAATTGACCCAAATTTTGTTAGGGATAGCTTGCATAAACTTAGTGTAGGTATACTGTTGGGTCGCGGCCAAGTGGAACAAGTGATTTACTCTCGAAACAAGTGCTTAATGACAATACTGTGGGAAATTGTGTAAGTAACGACCGGCTGCGAAACGCGAATGCGAATTATTTGGCTCGACGTACCTAGGTTTGGTACACTGTAATTGTCAACGTATTGTCGATGTTCAATGAGGGACTTTCTCTCTCTCTCTCTCTCTCTCTTTATTTAAGAGCTGCGCTCTTGTCGGTGGAGTAATCGCCTCTATTTTCATTACTCCATATATAGGGCCTGTAGAACGGTGGTTGCCCCAATCGCCTTCCAATTGGTGCTGTTCTAGCTAGAGCCCTACCAGAATCCATTCCTCGGCCTCCAACCAGTACTCATACCGCTGCTCCCCGGCATCAAGGGTGCGCTTTTGAAGTAGCGCCTACTCGCTACGTCACAAGATCGTCATAGGACCTTAGTGGCATTTTATAGGTTAGGTTTGGTTAGTTTTAAGTTTACGCGGTTATTATCATAATTAAAACACATAATAACGGGTTCAGAGTTCAGATGGTTCCGAACATTCCGATATCAAAAACATAAACAAGCGGCAAAGAAAGAGGGTAGACAGATATGTATGCCCGTAGAAAATTATGGATCTACCTACTCCACTCCAATCTCATCAGTCATCCCGTGATCATGGCACTTGAAACAGTGTCGAAATATCGGGAGTCTCATATCCCCATTTAAACGCGGTAAGAACCCGTTATTATGTGTTTTAATTAGGTTTGGTTAGGTTGGTGAGGGACTTTATTAACCCTTAAAATAGGTACAAAATAATTGTTTTGTACAAGATTCCAGCCCAAGACATGTGTGATCAGCGTAGCTAAATGGGACTAAGCTTATACGGAATGTTATTTGTGGTATCTTGTTGTACAAAACTCATAAAACCCAAATGTATTAGGTGCATTATTTGTATATCCAGGCCACAAAAAAAAAAAACAAATTAGATGGCGCTGTATAGTTTACCCTACTTACCCATTGGTAAGTAGGCAATTATCACGTTAAAACTATACCTGAGCAATGGCTCAGGTACATAATTATTCAAAATTATAATGTAGGTAATTGCAGACGAATATATAAAAAGAATTGAGTAGTTTCCTATGAAATTATGAAATTCTGATTACTAAATAAAGACAGATCTAAAGGTGACAAAAAACGTTTTCTTTTTTCTATTTAAGTACTTACCTTATTTATAAATTTTAATAAAGACATACTTAATACGTGCGATATTTTGTCACGTTTTTCTATCAGAATCATTTATTTAACGTAATTATCATAGATAAACTTGTTGAAGATCAATTTATAATTTTTGAATCTACGTCATTTCGCAAGGTGTTATGGCTGAGGAGAAGAAATGACAAGAAACTGCAACGGCAACACATCTTTTAAATCAATGTAGGTATACATTACAAGTTATTTAATAACTAGAGAACTATGACGTCACAGGTCAGGCAGATTTTGTCTTAGACTCACAATCAGCACATGCACACGTCACATTGCTTTGGAGGCCTCTTAGATTCTCGAGGGTATTTTGATCTTTAGAGCCCGTAACTAAATAAGCTTAAATATTGAAAACATAATATAATCTGTAACACACCGGAGTTTCCTCTGGCCAATGTGAGTAATATACTGCTCATCAATGGCTCTGCTCATCCCTTTAGGGATCACGGGTTTCTTTCTTTCTTATTGTATGGTGGCCAATAAGGTCGTCGCATTGCGTGTAAAGTCGTCCTATTGGTGGGCCGGAACCGAAGTTCGTTCAACTTTGAATCTGCAAAGCGCTGCAGCGATGCGATGCTGTTTATTGAAGAACTTCCAAATTTAAATTTCAAGCCGCATTAGTATTATTAGTGATTATAGCTTTATTTTTTAGCTGCCTGTTGTAGTCTTTCCATTTCTCTTTTGTTTTGTATTTCCTGTGTCTGCAATAAAGTATTTGATGTTGTATTATCGTCCATATAGTATAGACAACTAGGAGCGAATAAAAAAAGTCCGAATTAAAGTTTGTTTTTAAAAACGATCGATATTGGTGCTGATTCCAGTACACACCATCTAATTTTATTTTAAGTTATACCTGGAGGTGTATTCAGGAATCGGGGCAATATTTTTAAACTTAGCTAATAAAAAATAAATGGCCCAAAGTCAAAAAAGGTTGGGAGCCATTGCTCTAAGTAGGTATTTAATTTCAAGGAGATATGTTTATTATTATTATTTTTAAATAAATACATCTCATTTTTTTTAATTTTCAGTTTGTTCTATTTATATTCGGCTTCGTGTTATTCCTTTTGCAGGAACACATCTGAATGAAGATACATCGCGTCCTCTCATGCATGCAAATGCACCGTTCATGTAAATGTTTCATACAAGAAATATGTGCTTTCCAAGCGATAGTGAGAGCCCTCAGCGCTGCCTGTTTGTAAAAGTGGAGAATGCTATTCGAGGCAAAAAATACAGGATGTTAGTAACATCGTAACGGATACTGAGGGTCATGATTCACACCATGATTCTGAGTTAATATCAAGTGGAATTTTCCGTCGATGTGAAATACAGTCATGAGCAATATCATGTACCCACTTTAGAACCCTGTCGCACTATCATATTTGACATTAAATAAGACTTACGGTTTAATTTGTCAAAAAAGTTAATGTGACATGGTTTCAAAGTGTATAGGTACATATTAGTACTCGTGACCGTACCTCCGCGCAACTCACGGCGTAAGTAATTCTGCATTATACTTTATATTATGCATTACATTTTCAAGCTACCACCTCGATCTTTATTTATAGACATCATTATAAAAATTGCCACGAGATTTTGGTAAATTGATGTGGTTAAACCGGCTGTTATTATGTGCAGCTAATAGTAAATTGGGCTGTGCACTTATTGAAGATTTTCCGCAATTTTTTTGGAGGCTGAC
This sequence comes from Pectinophora gossypiella, assembly GCF_024362695.1. Classification (NCBI taxonomy): domain Eukaryota; kingdom Metazoa; phylum Arthropoda; class Insecta; order Lepidoptera; family Gelechiidae; genus Pectinophora; species Pectinophora gossypiella. The sequence continues at coordinate 3,020,853 of NC_065422.1, forward strand.
TTTATTTTTGATTTTTTTTCTGTAGCCTAATTAATGTCCCACTGCTGGGCAAAGGCCTCCCCCTTCTCTTTCCAATCCTCCCTGTCTTGGGCATCCTTCTGCCAAGTGTGCCGCAAGGCGTCCAGCTCGTCCCTCCACCGTCCCGTGGTTTGCCTCGACATCGACGACCTTGTTGGGACCAATCAGATGTAATTATGCCCACTTATATGTATTACAAAAGTCTCATAAAGTGGCCCTGGTTTATTTAGGACATTACAGGCTGATCACCTGATTGTCCAAAAAGTAAGATGATCCGTGCTTCGGAAAGCACGTTAAGCCGTTGGTCCCGGTTACTACTTACTGATGTAAGTAAGTAGTCATTACATGAGCCATGTCAGGGGCCTTCGGCGGCTCAATAATAACCCTGACACCAGGGTTGATGAGGTTGGTAATTCACCTCACAACCCACACGATAGTAGAAGAAGAATACTCTAATGTCACGTTTAAAGTCAAGCCCGATCCAAATAAAACCTCTGAACCCGCCTGAAAAAATATTTCCGTTGCACATAAGTAGTCCTTTTCTCAAAACGACTGTATTCCTTTTCGCATATTGTCTGTCCTACTACAAGGTCCTTTTCGCATATTGTCCATTTCGCTAGTCGTCTATTGTATTGTAACCTCACTATGAAACATTTAACTTACGCGCATAAGAACACATTATATTAATACAACTTCCGCGTATACAGAAACGCCGAACAAAAGCGTTCTTAGTGTATTCTAGACGACCTAGATAGTGCTTGGGTAAGGTACCGCCTTACTGCTGGCGTAGGGCGCCACCTTACTGCTGGCGTAAGGTACGGCTTTACTGCTGGACTGGTTCGGTTCAGTCAGAAAGACAGGTACTTTCGTAAACCTATATACGTCCCTCTGCTGGGCACAGGCCTCCCCTCAATCAACTGGAGGGTGTATGGAGCTTATTCCACCGCGCTGCTCCGCTGCGGGTTGATGGAGGTGTTTTTACGGCTAATAGCCAGGACCAACGGCTTAACGTGCCTTCCGAGCACGGATCACCTTACTTTTTCGGACAATCAGGTGATTCAAGCTTATTAAGTCCTTATCAAACAAAGGTGTGTCTGACAAAGTGATTTCAACAATGTCGGATCTCCAGTGAGCCTAACGCTCTAACCACTAGATCACGGAGGCTGTTCGTACTTGGCGTTAGGTGCTTTCGAACTTAGCCGCTTTTTTGTACTTATATAACCCTTTAACGACCTTCCCCAAGACACGCCGCAATAGACTAGTTCATAACTAGTCTAATCAGTTACTTTTTACTAAACGTCAAAACACGAAATTACTATGGAATTTGTATGAAAAAGCAAACGGTGACGTCAAAGAAAACGTGATAAAATGTCTGACTTGTTTACGTTTTTCTTGAAATTCAAAATTCATAAATAAGTTAAGTAAAAAAAAAATGTTTGCGTCAGGTTTAGATCTGTTTTTATTTAGTACTTAATAAGAATTTTATAGTTTATTTTGGACCTAGGACACTGCCCAATTCGTGCAATATCTAAACAAATGACGATTAGAATTTACCTACAACCTTGATAGAGTTTATACGAAACGTCAAAACGTCCCTATAGAATATATTTAGGAAATAATGAGTTATGACGTCAGCGTCATAGAAAAATAATGAAACTATGTATTCTTTGTTACGTGTGGCCTAATATTAGCAATTTACACACCCACAGAATAGAAAAGGTGGATTTTTCTTTAAATAGAACGGATAAGAGACGAGGGAAAGCGTGGCATAAAATTTTACCATTCAAATGTCATCATAGTAAAGCCGACTACACGAATTGGTAGGTAGTTTGATGGTGTCCTTTTTTTGTGTATTGATTTCCGTGTGGTTTTTGTCCTGTGTTGATTGTAATGTACAGTCATGAGCAATATAATGTACCCACTTTTGGCCTCTGTCGCACTAACATATTTGACATTTAGTGAGACTTACAGTTCAATTTGTCAAAAAAGTTAATGTGACATGGTACCAAAGTGTATAAATATTAATGCTCGTGACCGTACCTGTCTGTCTGTGTCTGTGGTATCCGGGTAAAATGTTTCCTTCTTTATGCCAAATTTTGATGCTGTTAACAGCTGGCGTAGACGCCACAGACATTAGAACAGTAGCGACAATTCTCATAGACAATTTACTCGACACCCGATCTATCATGTTCCTTTAAACTATAGCGGTTATTTCACTAGCCAATCCACCCTGCCGATGCGTCAAGGTCACATGCTTGCTAATCGAGATCGGGAAAATCGACGCCATTACAGGATATATTTTACTCCTTTTAGTTTACACACACCTTATATTAAAACCAAAATCCTCTCACCCGACCGACATCGCATCAAAGACTCCCCTTTCTTACTTTTTAAAACTACCATCGTCATACCAAATTCCCATTCATTATCCTTACATAGCATTCTCACTTTCCTACAGCTCGGCCATTCTGCTTTCAGTCTGACCTCAGACTTCCAGACTCGCTCGAAATCGTGGTTACCATGGTTACGCCCACCAATTTGCTATTAGACTATACCATCCCGATTACCTCGCCCGTGACCTTGAGGCATCGCGAAGGAAGGATTGGTAATAACCGCTTATGCTAGTATCTCGATGCGACGCACCGAATGTCGTGAGGAAGGTCGCTTAGTCGCTTCTCGCTTACACTCGAATGGACTCCTAAAACTGGCAGGCTATTGCCGCATCCTTATTACAGCAGCTTATAAGGAAACAGGCATCGTCAGGGGAAATGCACTCTATGTGTGAAGATACTGCTTTCATACGCTGCTTTTGTAAGGATAAGCGATTAGTGTTGCTTTGTAGTTAGATGATTCCTTTCTCCAACATTTTGTTTGTGCAGCCCGGGTGTGTTTTATGTAAGCTGGCTTGACCTGTGTGCAAGATATATCTATGAAGACCTATAAATTCACGCCCGTAATCCCTAATAGGGTGGGCAGAGATACAAGCAATGAGAAAGTATCATTCAGCCACTATTGATACGAAGTTTTAAGATGAAGCGCAGTGTTAGTGCAGTGCTAGTGTCGTCTTTCGTGGTCTATTCGAGTGTCGCGAAATAAAGTGAAGTGACGGCCTCAGTGGTCCAGTGGTTGAGCGTTAGGCTCACGATCCGGAGGTCCCGGGTTTGAATCCCGATGGGGACATATCACAAAAATCACTTTGTGATCCCTAGTTTGGTTAGGACATTACAGGCTGATCACCTGATTGTCCAAAAAGTAAGATGATCCGGAAGGCACGTTAAGCCGTTGGTCATGGTAAAGTACCAGGCTTACATAAACATATAGGAAATGAAGGGAACGATGTACACTTAGCATGTAGGTACCTACCGGTTCCTGTGCTCCTGTCCGCAGCGGCAAGTAGGTCGCGAGGTTACTGACCTGCCGGCCGATGCGCACTAACGCTTTTTAAATAATACCGCCCAGTTCATATCAGTTGGCAATATCCTTCGCTTCGTGAGCGCCTGGTACTTTGAATTGGAAATATTGAGAATTAATACATAAGTTAGAGGAGATTACTTATCCCAGAAGTAAGTTTACAGAAGTATTGTTAATACTCGGAATAAAAATAAACTTTCTTTACAAGTCAGTCGAATACATATAAGATTACTAAATCTTTTAAGGGGCAATGTATACGTTTTTACAATAAGATTCCCATTGACATTAAGAGTTTGCTTTTCAACTGTTTTAAGACAGTAGTTAAACAGAAACTTTGCAAAAACGGTTAAATTATAAGGTTAGTGATTATTTAGAAGATATGAATGAATGCATGGGATTAACTGTCTGAGAACTGATATGAGGCAGCTAAATTACTCAATTGTATAAAAATATTTTATGTTTATTTATTTTTTTAATGAACATCTAGGGCCCTGTGCCGAGGGTTTTCTTGCAGCTTCTTTTCCTCGGCTATATACAGGTTGTGAGAAGCTGCAGTAGTTTTAGGCGGATGAGACGTTCTGTTATAGAATGCAATTGCTAGTAGAAATGCTTACCTTTACCCAAAAACCACTAATTCTGTATTTCATCTAAATTGTAATAGTCAGTACCTTATTCTCCTAGCCTCCTCTTCCCACGCAATCTAGCCAGTCTGATCCCATCCACCACGCGGTACACAACTCTATTCTAATTTATGTTTTTTCCAAATCTGTATTTCAATTCCAAATTCAAAGTAAAATATAATTTTTAGTTTAATTCAAAATAGTTTTTTTTAAAAACCGAAATCTCAAAACTCATATAACATTTGGTGGCAGCGCTAAGGGATCTTTAAAGGTCCCCGGAATCGTCTCCGCAGTATCGCGACAGTGTAAAAAATAAAAACATTTCGCCGTTTCTACAGTTAAAAGTGAAAAACTGTCTACAATTTCTACTGTGCAATAGTGATAATTTTTCCGCTGTTTCCACTGTTTCCAATTCACTGTAGTAGTGAAAATAAAAACGTTTCGCTGTGAATATTGTGATAAATACTACAAAACGTTCTACTATTTCTGTGTTGTGTGAAAACTTGCAGTTTTTCATCATGTTTGGTGTGTTAATATCGTGCATATTGTAAGTACAATTTAACTATATCACACAGTGTCAGTGCATACCACGACGTCTGCGCCTACGCAACCACTTATCTATTCGAAGAACCGAACTCTCCTAAGGCCGCATTCAGACTATCCGAGCCTAATAAATTCATCAATATGGCTACGGCATCAGGTTCGACTACAACTATCAAAGAAATCGACCTCAACATCCTCACGAAATTCATATTTAAATTCGATGGCAACAGAGAAAGGTTAAATGCATTTCTGAGCAACTGCCGCAATGCAATCGACCTAGCGGCCCTTTCACAACGAGACATTTTGTTCAAATACATACTAAGTCAACTTGAGGGTAGAGCCGAGTCAGCATGTTCTATTAAAGATTTCGAAAATTGGGACCAGCTAGAGGAGTTCTTAAAAGAAAACTTCGGCGAGAAGAAGCACTACACTCACCTTCTCTCGGAACTCCAGTCATGCAGACAGAACAACAACGAACCGGTCAACCACTTTGCCCTTAGAATTGAGACCTGTTTAAGCAAACTCCTTACAGAGATTAACGTATCTATCCCAACTAAGAAAAAGGGTGAACTGGCTGGTCGAGTCGCTGCTATGGAGGATCTTGCTTTACACACTTTTGTTATGGGCCTTACCCCAAATCTCAGTACAATTGTCAGATGTAAAGATCCATCTACTTTAAATGAAGCTATAAATTTTGCTATTTCGGAGGACAAGATATCTCAAAACCTTCACAAAAAACAAACCCATAACAATTTCTTTGAGCGCTCTCGTCCATCTCAAAAAGCACCTACTAACAACCCGCAACCACTAGCACTGACTCAATCGCCTCATACAAGCAATGTCCCAATCTGTCGATATTGTAAGAACCCAGGGCACACTATCGACAAATGCAGAAAACGCGAATATAATAATAACCGTGCTAGGCAGAGTTTCTCAGGACAACCCTTTAGACCGAATTTCAATTCGAGAAATGTGAATTTCGTTAACGAGGTTTACCCGAGCACTCCAGACAATCCAGGTTATACAGTGGAGCCTTCTGCTGAAGACAATAATGCTGAAAATTTAAACTAAATAATGTCTCGGATAGACGTCGCACGGGACAGACATTTAACAAAGCCGACGTCTTGACTTTATCAACCACTGTATCCTCTGAATCCAAAAGGACTAACCGACAGGGTAACCAGCCCCAAACTGACAGTCCTCACACTGTATCCTCTGAATCCAAAAGGACTAACCGACAGGGTAACCAGCCCCAAACTGACAGTCCTCACACTGTATCCTCTGAATCCAAAAAGACTAACCGACAGGGTAACCAGCCCCAAACTGACAGTCCTCACACTGTATCCTCTGAACCCAAAAAGACTAACCGACAGGGTAACCAGCCCCAAATTGACAGTCCGCACATTGTGTCCTGTAAACCCAAAAATACTAACCGACAAGGTAACCAGACTCAAACTGACAATCCTCGCTCTGTATCCACTGTATCCGATAAAGGACAAACTACAACTCCTATTACTGCGACAACCACCAATCCTTCTAAATCAAATCAACACAAAATATATGAAGTGACCTCGAATACTAATAAGAAATTCTTACCTCACATTGTTCTAAAAACCGTTGTTGCTGACCGTCCTTTGTCCTTCCTTGTTGACACTGGCTCATGTGTAAGCCTGATCAAAAAACAAGCAATCAAATACTTACCTGCTCTCGATGACCATATAATCCAACTCAAAGGTATAGACTCCAATGATAAAATCATGGCCACATCAGGGTCCTTTCAACTGAACCTTTTTCCAAAAGTCATACCTGACATGTCCCATAGATTCCACGTAGTCGACACAATTAGCCTCGATTATGATGGCATTCTCGGAAGTGATCTTCTTAATAATCAAAATGGGAAAATCGATTATAATAAAAATACACTACAAATTCGTTCTGTAATCGTAAAAATGAAATACTGTAAACCCATCTATACAATCTCGCCTCGTACAGAAACTGTAATTGAGTGTACAGTACAAAATCCTGAAATGAAAGAAGGCATTATAGTTGACCAACATCTCTCTGAATCCCTTTTGATTGCCAACTGTGTCGTAAAGGTTAAACCTAATAATCGAATAAATATCTCCGTCATAAATACATCCGAAGGCCCTGTTACTATTGACTCTGATCTCAACCTCAAAATTGACCCTTTGGACGTCAGTTCTATTGCCATAAAGGAAACATCACAGAATCCATGTGTTAGTGCTAGAGACAGAACACAGAAAGTCCTTGACATGCTTAGAATCTCACATCTCAATTCAGAAGAGAAGAGTTCTCTCCTCGAAGTTTGTTCAAAATACTCAGATGTCTTCCATCTACCCGATGATAAACTCACGTTCACTACCAAGATCCAACACCAAATCAAAACATCTAATGAAACACCTATTCATACAAAATCATATAGATTTCCCGAATGTCATAAAGAAGAGGTAAAAAGGCAAATGGATAAAATGCTTGACCAAGAAATTATTGTCCCTTCCATATCTCCATGGTCTTCACCCATATGGGTTGTACCCAAAAAGATGGACGCCTCAGGTGAACGCAAATGGCGTATAGTCATTGACTACAGGAAACTCAATGACATCACCATCGGTGAAACTTATCCTATTCCCCAAATTGCCGAGATTCTAGATCAATTAGGAAACAGTAAATATTTCTCAACCTTGGACCTAGCATCTGGATTTCACCAGATCAAAGTATCCGAGGAAGATGCTCAGAAAACCGCATTTTCCGTCCCTCAAGGACACTTTCAGTTTAATAGAATGCCTTTTGGGCTTAAAAATGCCCCATCTACCTTCCAAAGACTTATGAACACTTGCCTCACTGGTCTCCAAGGTATCAAATGCTTCGTCTACCTTGACGATATTGTTATTTACTCCCATGACCTCGATATGCATATCAAACATTTATCAGAAGTTTTCCAACGCTTACGCAATTTCAATCTCAAGCTCCAGCCTGACAAATGTGAATTCCTTCGCAAGGAAGTATCCTATTTGGGACACATCATCAGTGATCAGGGTGTTCGACCAAACCCTGAAAAAGTCAAGGCTGTTACTCACTTTCCTAAACCCACATCTGCGAAAGACATCAAGTCATTTCTAGGTCTTGTCTCATACTATCGCCGGTTCATAAAAGATTTTTCAAAGATTTCCAAACCCCTAACTGCACTTCTAAAAAAGGATACCCCTTTTGTCTGGACCAACGAACAGCAACTTGCCTTTGAGGAACTAAAAAGTCAACTTACCTCTGCGCCAGTCCTTATTTACCCAGATTTCACAAAACCATTTATTCTGACTTGCGATGCTTCCAATTATGCCATCTCTGCTATTCTTTCTCAAGGCGAAGTCGGTAAGGAACAACCTGTTGGCTATGCATCTCGCACTTTGAACAAATCCGAGTGTAATTACAGCACTACAGAGAAGGAACTGTTGGCAGTACTATTCGGCTGTAAAACCTTCAGACCTTACCTGTATGGGAGGAAATTCCTAATCGTTACAGATCACAGACCGTTAAAGTGGCTCTTCAATCACACTGATCCTAGTAGCAAACTCCAACGTTGGCGACTGAAACTCGCTGAATACGAATATGAAATTATTTACAGAAAGGGTAAACTCAATAGCGCCGCAGATGCTCTATCGAGATATCCCGTAAATCCTATCACCACACCTGAACAAATCCTTGTAGATGAAGACCTTTTTCCCGAATTGAATCCACTCTCGCTGAACCCTGAAATTGATCCCCTCTTTGAAAACCAAGATATATCAGAAGACCTAACGAATCCATCAATTCCCACAAATCCTGAAGCTCTTATAACCTCTGAAGCCCCTGCAAGTCCCGCAGCTCCTGTAACTCCCGAAGTTCCTGCAAATCCCGATGCTGTTTTGAACCCTGAAAATAACATGCAAAATCCTATCGTTGTTCCAAGTCCTGAAAATCCTCTGGATCCTCTTCAATTCCTTAACGATGATGACACATACAGTAAATGTCTAAAAGCAATAAATAACAAATCTTTTACTCCCAACGTCACTATCATAGAACACAACGCAGAACTCCTGAAAAGTAAATGTAAAATTATCATAATACCTACCTCAGTAGATATGGATGAAAGCAATCCTTACGTAGAGGACATACTTACCAATCACGAAGCCGCAAATGAATTCATGGAAAAAGAAAGAACCCTACAAACATCCAACATCCTAAAAACAAACAACAAAATATTCCATTTCCTATTCACTAAAGTGCATCATTTTGATGAGACTACCTATTCTGATATATTCCAATCTCTAAAATATCTGAGAAACGAATTGTTAATATCCGAGGAAAACGTAACTGAGATAGCCATATCCGATTTCAAGAACCCCTTCGAAAACCTCGCTTATCTCAGAATCTACAATATCATACTTTACCTTTTTAACAACACCAACATCACCGTCAATATTCACCACAACACCTTAATCTATCCAGTTCCTAGTGAAATCCCAAAAATCCTTAAAGAAAATCACGACATTCCTATTGCTGGCCATCTTGGATCCACGAAAATGTATAATAGGATCAGAGAAAAATATTTATGGAAACATATGAGATCAGATGTTGAAAACTATGTTAAAAATTGCAGTGAATGCCAAATAAACAAAGCTCTACGTAGAACAAATAGGGCCCCTATGCAAATAACTACAACATCTACTAGTCCATTTGAACGCATCAGTCTTGACATCGTAGGTCCCCTACCAGAAGCCGGCACTAACAAACTCAAATTCATACTCACTCTCCAAGATGACCTTTCTAAATACTCTGTAGCATACCCGATTTCAAATGCAACTGCTGAAGAGACATGTGAATGTTTAGTTCATTTCATATCTCTATTTGGTATTCCCAAAATTATACTTACCGACCAGGGTACAAACTTCACCGCAGAACTATTCAAAAGAACTTGCGATCTCCTGAAAATAAAACAACTATGGTCATCTCCCTACCATCCCCAAACTCAAGGCGCACTTGAGCGCAGTCATTCAACCCTTAAGGAATACCTTAAATCATATGTTAACGAGAATCAAACTAACTGGCACATATACGTGTATACCGCCATGTTGGCATATAACACTAACATTCACACGACAACACAATTTACCCCTTACGAACTCATTTTTGGACACAAACCCAATATTCCCGACTCTATCTATTAACTACGCTCATATACGAATTATCCATAATACGTTAAACGACTCCAACACAGACTCAAATTCTCACGCGGCAAGGCCATTGAAAACATCAATAAATCCAAAGAACAGTCAAAGAATTATTATGATCAGCGTTCTCGACCAGCCAATTACAAAACAGGTGACCTTGTCTATTTGAAGAATCACCTGCGACTAAGAAAGGCACTCTCGCCTATTTGGAAAGGACCATACAAAATTATAAAGGTCCATTCAAACAATACTTTGACTCTTCTAATAAACCGACGTCACGTGAGACATCACTTTGACGAAGTGAAACCCGCTTAACTATAATACCTACTCGTGTATGTATTAACATAGTATAGAGTACAACTTTAGTTATAACACTCTACTTATTTATTTCCAGCTCCATATCGCTCACGTATGGAAGCGTCATCACTCCCATACACAGTAACCCAGGAATTTATTTCAACCCCATGGGACACATGAAAATCACAAATGAAGATCTAAACATACTTATTCCTGTGGATGTTTCTTTTATACTTCCGCATTTACAAAATATTAATTCAGCTATTGGTACATGCCGTTTTCTGTGTCAACAGAACGAAGTTTTGGAAGACATAGAATGTCATAATTCGTTACAACCACTTCAATCTCGTTATCAAGACGTTATGAGAGATAATGTCGCTATATCACACCTTATTTCTAAACGGTCAAAACGCGCTGCGTGGTTTGCTGGAGTTGGTACAGTTTTCAAACATGTTTTCGGAACTATGGACGAGGACGATGCAATTAGATATAACAGCGCTCTTCAAACTTTACAAAATAAAAGCGAAAGGTTAACTTCTCTTATAGAAGATAATATATTGCTAGCAAAGTCAGCAATCTCTAATTTTAATGAAACTATAAACACAATAAATACCAATGAAGCGCGTTTGAATGACGCTGTTGAAAAATTAAGTTTGAACCTTAAGAACTTATCTATCATATCAGATGTTTTTAATGTAAGGCTTAGTATTAACGAAATAATTAATACAATTGAAACTAGTTTATTAACCCTTTCCTTTAAGGTAGATGATATTTTAAACGCGATTTTATTTGCTAAAAGCAACGTGTTACATCCCGCAATTTTAAACCCAACTCAATTATATAATGAGTTAATTAATAGTGTAAACAATTTACCAAGATATAGGGAATTTCCTATAAAAATAGAATTAGATAGTATACATAAGATAATGATAATTTCAGAGTTAAGTTGTTATAGTGTAGATAATAAAATCATATTTGTACTCAAAGTTCCACTAGTACATCACATGAAATATTATTTATATCAGAATATCCCGCTACCTGTACCTCATGATTCGCAGAATCCCAGCTCATATGCAATGATAATCCCCACAACTAGATACATTGCAATAAGCGAAGACAAAACATCCTATTGCACCTTATCGCAATTGGACCAGTGTAAACAAATTGGCTCTCAGTTGTTCATATGCAGCAAACTAAATGAATATTCATCTGTTGATACTAGCTCTAACTGTGAACTTGAGATAATAACTAAATCTGTAGTGTCATTGCCAAAATCTTGTAATTCTAGATTTCTCACCGGTAAAATAAATATTTGGGAAAGAATCAAAGATGATAAATGGTTGTATGTTCAATCTGAAAATAATAAACTGTCTATTGAATGCAAAACAGACTTATCAGAATTCAGTTTATCCGGCACTGGTATTCTTAACTTACCTGATAACTGTATTGCTTATTTTAAAAACATTCGATTACTGTCTAAGTCTAGCTCTAAGATTTATGTTAATGAGGTAAATTCCGATTTTAACATTATTAATGATAGTTGTTGTAATTTGGATAAGTATAAAAGTCAATTACCATCTATTACATACGTAAACCTAACATCACTAAATATTGACAGTTTATCCGGAATAAAGCATAAAACTGATGATTTAATCACAGAATTGAAATCACTAAAGAATCAGCCAAACATTACTGAAACACTATATTATACTTATCCAACTTTATCTGTAATTAGCGTATTAAGTATTGTTCTTATTGTAATCTACATTATGCTGAAATCAAAATATTGTAAATTATGCCGCTCTCCCGTCACGAAACCTGAAAATCTCAATAATCCTGAAAATCCTGAAAGTATCGAAATCACAGAATTACCTTCAACTTCACACCCCAGACTTAAAGTAGGGTAATCATAATGCCTAATAGATAAAATAGCATAAACTTCGCATTCTTAAAATGCGTAAGTTTAGTCTTTCCGGGGGAAGTTGTTATAGAATGCAATTGCTAGTAGAAATGCTTACCTTTACCCAAAAACCACTAATTCTGTATTTCATCTAAATTGTAATAGTCAGTACCTTATTCTCCTAGCCTCCTCTTCCCACGCAATCTAGCCAGTCTGATCCCATCCACCACGCGGTACACAACTCTATTCTAATTTATGTTTTTTCCAAATCTGTATTTCAATTCCAAATTCAAAGTAAAATATAATTTTTAGTTTAATTCAAAATAGTTTTTTTTAAAAACCGAAATCTCAAAACTCATATAACAGTTCGTAAAAATTTACGATTCAAAGTGTAACTATGTTACCTACTGAATAAAGATAATTTGAATTTTTCAGGATCGATGCAAATGGAATTCCATAATCTCTGCTTACCCCTATGGGAAATAGGCGTGAGTTTATTATAAACTTATGTGATAGGGGGCGAGCGTTGCCATTAACCAGGCACAACTATCTATGATCCAAAGATGAATTCAAACTTACAAACTCAAATTCAGTGATTTAGAACTCGAACTGGGTTTCGAACCTAGACACTAAGATGTACAGTCACGAGCATTATATGTATACACTTTGGTACCATGTCACATTAACTTTTTTGACAAATTGAACTATAAGTCTCACTAAATGTCAAATATGTTAGTGCGACAGAGTCCTAAAGTGGGTACATTATATTGCTCATGACTGTAAGTTACGCGTTCTCCGAACAGAGCTATCATTGATTGTATACTATATGTCTGTTCCTCTATCTATCCCTTTGCAGACGTAGGCGTGATGCTATGGTACATGTCATATCACGTAGCCTGGTATTTCGCATCCAGAACATGTCGTAGCGATCGAGTCAAGGATCAAATAGCCGCTGCATTGACTTTAAAACAGCACTTACACGGATGGGGACAACACATTCTACATAAAAAACATATCACATACATAAGCTCACCTACCTCAAGTTGGGGAGGTCCCCGATACCGACCCCGCCGGCGTGGTCGACGATTTCCCTCATTCAGCGCTTATCGCTATCGACCCATTAGGGTCGATTAATTCTTTCAAATATTTTTCCTCTCAGACGACGCCCTGAGCCGAGGTTCGCGCCCAAGTGGGCACCCTCAGGCCTGTTGTCTTAAACGTTGTACCGGGTGAGAGCCTTCAGCGCTCCCCATTTGTCCGGCCAAGTAGTTAATGCCATCTGCGGCAAATCTACAATAAGTCACGTCAAAAAAAAAATCAAGTTGGGGTACGCAGGTACGACGGAATTCCATTCTTATCAATATTTTTATTGCTAAATAGCAACATTTTGATTTTAAACATAAATATAAAACATAAATGGCCTATATACGTTCCACTGCTGGGCACAGGCCTCCCCTCAATCAACCGGAGGGGGTATGGAGCATACTCCACCACGCTGCTCCACTGCGGGTAGGTGGAGATTTTGATTTTAACTTTAAATTATTTTTTTATTATTATTTATTAATTACATAGAAATATCGAACAGAGAGCACGTGCGTCCCCGAACAAGATAGTAGTATCTATATACTACGGTTTTTATATACATGACACGAATTTTAACAAGATTATTTATATGTGACATAATGTATATCCTGTTGACATGTTTAACCATTTAATTTAATTTATTTTATTGTATTTTTTATTGTATTGAAATGTAATTTATAATTTGTAATGCTATGGGACTAGTACCTGAAATAAACGATAAATAAATAAATAAATAAATATAACAGAAATGAACATTGAACACGTATTATGTGTATACTCAGTTCTATAAGCACTTATTATTCTCTGTGGTAGCACAAAGTTATAAAATGCTTTTCCACGCACTAGTTGCAGCTTCATACAGGAAGAAGTTTTTTAAGAATAAGACTGCTTTCGGAAAAATGAATATTGTATCATTCACAACTTTAAAAAAACTGTACCACAGATTTTATGAGAGCGTATTTTTAAAAGTAAAAACTTTTGAATATCTCTCTTTACTTATTCTTTCTGTGAAACTATTTTTTTTTCTTTCATTGAGCATGTCGTCTTCCTTGTTAAGTATAATTTTAGGATTCCGTACCTCAAATGGAAAAATGGAACCCTTTTAAAATAACTTTGTTGTCCGTTCGTCTGTCTGTTATAACTTATAACTGTTTTTCTCGGAAACGCGTTTAGTTATCAAGTTGAAGTTAAACATCTAATAGGTACTGCGGTCCCTTGAATTGAGACAGTAATTTTTCAATGGAAAATTAGCTTCCTATAGAGATAAATATAATCTTTGTTAATTTACGTTAGTTAGTACGGAACTCCGGTGGGCGAGTCCGACTCGCACTTAACCGGCTTTTTATATAATCAAATTCAAAAATATCTTTATTCAGTAGGTAACATTGTTACACTTTGAATCGTCAATTTTACATAACGAACGTCTCATCCGCCTAAAACTACTGTATATTATATATACTTAATCAAACACTGAAAATGACTTCATGTTATTATTAAAGGTGGCTGGAGATTGTCTTTTGATTACTTGAGGCTCTGCTCACCCAATTAAGGATATGGGCGAGATTTTATGTAATAATATACAGGGTGTTAGTGACATCGAAACGAATTCTGAGGGGGATGATTCAGACCATGATTTTGAGTTATCATCAAGTGAAATTTTTCGTCACAAAAGTATGAAACAGAAAATAATTTAAAAAAACACATAAATTTTCATGAGTTTTGCGTCGGAAAATTCCACTTGATATCAACTCAGAATCATAGTCTGAATTATCCCTCAAAGTTTTTGTTACGATGTCATTAAAATTCTGTATAGATGTGAGTTATAAAACAGTTTCCAGGCTAACATGCAAGCCAAAAGTTGAATTATTATTATTTTCCTCGATTTCTCAACCCAGTGGCTGAATTTAAATAAAAAATTGCATATTCTATCTATTTTCCATGGCGAATACTAGGCCACGTCGTTCATTTAATATGCCCCAGCGCTTAACTCATAATATTGCATGATTCCAACTTTACTCGAGGGCTGGAAAACTGTTTTCTGTGTTTCATTCAACCTGTCACTAGTAGAAATGAAAAATAAATTGAGAACTGTCACGTACCTAGATATTACACATAACATCAGCGCTTGACTTTATCCCAATTAAGTAAGTAAAACGGCCTCAGGTTCGAATCCCGGTGGAGACATATCACAAAAATCACTTTGTGAGAGTTTAGTTAGGACATTGCAGGCTGATCAACTGATTGTTCCAAAGTAAGATGATCCTTCGGAAGGCACGTTAAGTCGTTGGTCGGGACCAAAGACCTACTTACATCAGTAAGTAATCGGGGTTACTTACTGATGTAAGTAGGTGCGTAGTCGTTACATGAGCCACGTCAGGGGCCTTTGGCGGCTCAATAATAATCCTGACACTAAGGTTGATGAGGTTGGTCATCTACCTTACAACCCGCATGATAGAAAAAAAGTAAGTAAGTAAAATGTTTAATTTTCATAAGGACATGGGTTGGTTTGCGCACGTAGAGCGAAGGATAATAGGATAACAAAAGCAGTATGTAAAGCGAAGGTTGATGGTAGGGCTGGCAGAAGAAGACCTAGGAGGACGTACATTGACCAAATTGGAGGTGTGCTTAGAAAAGGTACGATTAATACGACCTACTCTGAACCGGCGTGCGTGTATAAAACGATTGATGAATGTGGAGGAAACAAAAGAAGTGTGTCAGGCTCGAAGCAAATGGAATACCATAGTCTTTGCTTACCCCGGTGGGAAATAGGCGTGAGTTTATGTATGTAGGAGACAAAAGATATTGATATAATAAAAAAACCCACAAAACCAATTCCTCGGTTTGTGGGAGTGGAGTTAACTTAAAATTATTAACTCATAGATAATTAGGATAGTCAGAGGTACATCCATAGCAAGATGTACTAACTGCCAACGTCTTACCGAGCTTTTTGCTGGACCAACGTGATAGGTGATGAGCTCGCCGGCTATAATGGTCGAGGCAACTGTGTTTATGAAAACTGTACTTAAGATAAATGAATAACCCATTGGTCCTAATTCCTGTAGATACCTCTAATAATATACGAGTTGTGAAGCAACTGCAGAAGTTTTAGGCGGATGATGAGACGTTCGTTATCTAGACACGCGGTAGCGTGTCAAGCCAAGTTCAAGAAACAGAACTGGCGAGCCGCACCGTGTGCCGCACTAGCTATCGAACATAATAATTCGTTGGTAGATTTATAAAAACTAGCCAAGACAGACCTTAGGCTACAATACATTATCTTATGTTATAAGAAGATATGATATGTTATAGTGTTACTTATAAATAAATTTCAGGAGCGACCATTGAACTTGGCACCCATTTAGATCTCATTTCTTTTGTCGTTGAAGTCAACAACCAAGGCATTTATCATAATATTGAACTTGGCTCTCATTTCATATTTATGTTTTTGATTGGATCTAGAAGTTAAGAGATTTAAACTGTAACTACTGAATAAAGCTATTTTTGAATTTTAATTATTGTGACCACAGCTTTACGTCTGACACTGATCTTATTTAGACAGGAAGGACAGAAATAAAATGCTAAAAATAGACAAAGTACGTCACAATTTGCAATGTTCGCCTCGACAACACTTATCTTATCGAGTCAGCCACTATCTCGGATAGGGCACGGTTTGACCCAAATGATAACCTACAATAAAAATAGTACTTATAAGTAACAACATAAATATAAATAGCGTAGTGGGACGCATCGACTACAGGGCTCCCCTCAATCAACCGGAGGGCGTATGGAGCTATTCCCTCATGCTCCACTGCGGGTTGGTGGAGGTATTTATTACGCCTAATAGCCAAAATCAATAGCTTAACGTGCCCTCCAAAGCACGGAACCAGCAGGAATATTTATAAATAATCAAGAAAAAAGGTAATAATAAGTCCGACATTTTATCTCGTTTTTCTATGACTTTTCAGTGTGCTTTGTCAAACAAATTGCATTAGTAATATTGGTGTTTTGACTAAGTGGGTAAAGTAAAAAGCAACTGATTTGACTAGTTAGAAACTAGAATAAATATTGGTAGGTAGATAGATAGATAGACAAAAGCTTTATTCAGGTTTAGGACGACGTCACCATAGTAATAATATTTGAACATATTTGAAGACTTAAAACTGATGTTGTATCAACCCACATGGGAGGCTTTGTTAACAATAATCATATTCGAATATGATTTTTCAAAAGGCGTGTGCTGTCCTAAGTGCCCTAACACCTGCACTATTAAAGACCTGTACGAAGCCACTGACAATGCCGTAAGCGTGGCCAATTATTGGTCAGCAAAAATTTAGTTTCGATCGCCATCGACTCGCAAAGAAGAAAACGCGTGTTCGTGTTCGTCTGCAAGATTTTTCTTTAATAACTATTGCGCCTTTTATTGCTGGGAATATTATACACTATTTGTAACTGAGCTACATGTGTACTGCAGTTGGATCGTTTCGATGAAAAAAGTTTTTTCTTTAATAGTTTTTTGGGTAACAGCCTCCGTGGTCTAGTGGTTAGAGCGTTAGGCTCACGATCTGGAGGTCCGGGTTCGATTCCCGATGGGGACATTGTCGAAATCACTTTGTGAGACTGTCCTTTGTTTGGTAAGGTACAGGCTTGAATCACCTGATTGTCTGAAAAAATAGATTCCGTGCTTCGGAGGGCACGTTAAGCCGTTGGTCCCGGCTATTAGCGGTGAAAATACTTCCACCAACCCGCAGTGGAGCAGCGTGGTGGATTATGCTCCATACCCCCTCCGGTTGACTGAGGGGAAGCCTGTGCCCAGCAGTGGGACGTATGTAGGCTATTTATGTTATGTAGTTTTTTGGGTATTCCTAAATTGGGAATATTCTCGTAAAAAGGCATACAAGTTATTAAAGAAAAAACGAGCTGCCGAACATCTACACGCCTTTTGTAATATTCCCAAAGTGGGAATATTGCCAAAGTGGGAATATTCCTGGGTACGGCACATCACTGGTTGTAACTGAACTTTTGCACATGTGTACCGCATTTGGATCGTTTCGATGACAAAGGGCAAGTTGGGATTTTGCGAGCGTGTTACTTGTGCTATGGCGGACCCTTGGGTCATCATTTTACATGTTACATCACAACCTTCGGTCATGTTACCCTAAAATATACTATAACCGAGGAAAAGGAATGAATTGTTCTGTAAAATATATGAAGTAAGTATTTATTTCAGTGATTGGCTGATCACTGATTAACGTATCCTTTAAACAGCTAACGGCCTCCGTGGTCCAGTGGTTGACCGTTAGGCTCGCGATGCCCGGGTCCCGGTCCACGAGTCCCGAGCTTGAATCCCGGTGGGGAAATATCACAAAAATTACGTTGTGATTCCTAGTTTGGTTAGGACATTACAGGCTGATCACCTGATTGTCCGACAGTAAGATGATCCGTGCTTCGGAAGGCATGTTAAGCCGTTGGTCCCGGTTACTACTTACTGATGTAAATAAGTAATCATTACATGAGCCATGTCAGGGCCTTTGGCGGCTCCATAGTAACCTTGACACCAGGGTTGATGAGGTTGGTAACTTCTCAACCTACATGACAGAAGAAGAACATAAACAGCTATATACGTCCCACTGCTGGGCACAGGCCTCCCCTCAATCAACCGGAGTGGGTATGGAGCATACTCTACCACGCTGCTCCACTGCGGGTTGGTAGAATTATTTGGCCTAGTAGCCCGGGACCAACGGCTTAGCGTGCCTTCCGAATCACGGAATTATCTTACTTTTTACCGACTTCAAAAAAGGAGGAGGGTCTCAATTCGACCGTATATTTTTTTTAATGTAGTAAACGTGTTTTAAATAAACGTGTTTTGCCTTGGCCTCAGTAATAATAATAATTGTGTACTTACTAAGTTCAAGATAAATTATGAAATTCTGATTAAGTACCATATAAAGACAGATCTAAACTAACGAAAAATATTTTCTTTTTTTCTATTTAACTTACTTATGAATTTAAATCAAGAAAAACGTAATAATAGGCCCGACATTTTATCACGTTTTTCTATGATGACACTGTGTGTTTTTTCATACAAAAGCTAAAGTAATTTCGTGTTTTGACGTTTAGTAAAAAGTAACTGATTTGACTAGTTGGAAACCAGCCTATTATTAAAAATGGCAGTGCACAGTGATAAACAAGTTCAGTACTTCCAAGGTACAGTGTAGTTATTAGAATAATTTTACTTTACTCGCCTGCTTGAAGGCAACTTGCCTATAATTTCTTCACTTTTTCTGTATACATAGTTACAATAGGTATAACATGACATAGTATCACGCCTGTAACCCCAAAGGGGTAGGCAAAGGTGTATAGAATACACACCTACCCTTTGACAGCTGTGTTTAAGTCTCTAGGGAGATCATGTTTAATATAACATAAACAGCCTATATACGTCCCATAGTCTTGCTGGCAACCGGTCGGAGTATGGAGCATACTCCACTGCGGGTTGGCGGAGGTTTTTTACGGCTAATAGCCGGGACCAACGGATTAACGTGCCCTCCAACGCCCTGAATCTTACTTATTCGGACAATCAAGTGATTCATACCCACAATGTCCTTACCAATCGAAGCGCGAAGGACAGTCTCAAACAGTGATTTCGACAATGTCCCTATCGGTAATCGAACCTGGATCTCCAGATCGTGAGCCCAGTTCACTAACCACTAGACTATGGAGGTTGTTATGGATTATCGAGGATGTTAAATCATGTATGCTGTTGGCATCCCCAACAAAGTTATATTTTATAATTAAATGGCAATACTTGCCTTCTTTCTTCATTTACAATCTGCATACTAACGTGTATCGTGTGTTAACATTTATAATATAAAATTAATAAAATTGCCGTCAATAACATTGTCCAGCTGTATTATTCAATCTATTCCATCGAGAAGAGCATCGCCAACACCTAGATGCCCACATATGCAACATAACAAAAATAATTAAAACACATAATAACGGGTTCTTACCGCGTTTAAAGCAGGGATATGAGACTCCCGATATTTCGACACTGTTGCAAGTGCCATGATCACGGGATGACTGATGAGATTGGAGTGGAGTAGGTAGATCCATAACCGCGTAAACTTAAAACAATGTATTACAAAAATAACCAGGAATACTCTCGGATTGCCCTCAGTGTGCATTCAGCTTTACAATAACATCACAAACCCATTTCATCGGCAATTTGTTGTAACAGCGGGATGGTGCAAGTTGGCAAAGTTGTGTGCGCGAGTGTACGTTATTTGGCAAGTCCAAGTGCCTCAATCGAATATTGTGTTTGGTAAAAATGCTCCCAAACTTTCTTGCTTCTCCAAACTTTATGTTCAGGTCCGGGACTAGGGAAAATCGTGACCGAAAATAATATAAGTCATCCCCCTAGCATTATTTCGTTTTCACAGGATCTGCTTACCTATGTATCTATTCTACTCAGCCTGTATCCATCCAGCTCACCTAACAAATACAAATATTCTTTTTTTGGCGTAGATTTGCACTCAACGTAGAAAACTCGTTGCCTAGGATGTTATAACAAATAGCTATAGGCTGTTTGTGTTCTATTTTAATTCGCACCGAGTATTCCCTAGGCAAGTAGGCTGGTGCTGATTAAAGCAGGCAATTACAAGTTTTCAGTGCAAGTATCGGTTGTAAATCAGCGGCGAATGTAGCCGCAAGTTGCAGTAATTGGGCCCCTTGTTGGGCGCCAGCCAGCACGCGCCTAGCAAGGCCCGTGCTCCACCAAAGCGGAGAGGAGAGGTAAAAATTAACCTATCGTCACACCGGAAATCGTGCACCACGCCGGTGGGGTCGTTATGGGAGCTGATTGGCCGCTTCTATAGCTACAGTTTTCGGGTCGTCAGGATTGTATGCCGACCGTTTCACCGCCAATCGCGGGGCTCATGATCCAGAGGTTCCGGGTTCAAATCCCGGTGGGGACACATTACTAAAATGACTTTGTGATCCCTAGTTTGATTATAGGAATTTACAGGCTGATCACCTGATTGTCCGAAAGAAAGATAATCCGTGCTTCGGAAGGCACGTTAAGCCGTTGGTCCTGGTTACTACTTACTGATGTAAGTTAGTAGTCGTTACATGAGCCATGTCAGGGGCCTTTGGCGGCTCAATAGTAACCCTGACACCGATAGAACCACACGATAGAAGAAGACCATCAATCGCATCGTGTGAAAATCGCCTAACCTATTCATTTACAAAGTCAACAGAAATAGATGACATTAAAATGGTGGCTTTATAAACAATACCGACGGGACAGGGTTATTATCAGCTGTCATCTGGTGACGTCACGTCATGACGTCGGAGGGCAGGGCTTTACGTCACATGGTTGTTTAAAAATATGCACGTAAGCACTTGTAAATCTATTTGAGTAATATCCGTGCTTTGAAGGGCTCTGTTTGTTGATCCCGGCTATTAGCAGTAAAAAAACACCTCCAGCAACCCGCAGTGGAGCAGCGTAGTGTTGAATAAGGGGAGCTCTGTCCCCGGCAGTGGGGCGTATACAGGCTGTTTATGTTTCATCATCACCAGTCCATTAACGTCCCCACTGCTGGGGCACGGGCCTTCCCTATGGATGGATAGGGAAATCGGGCCTTAAACCACCACGCGGGCCCAGTGCGGATTGATGGTTGTTAACGACTGCTAATGCAGCCGGGACCAACGGCTTAACATGCCTTCCGAAGCACGGAGGAGCTCGAGATGAAAACTTTTTTTTTGTGGTCACCTATCCTATGACCGGCTTTTGCGAAAGTTGCTTAACTACTACAATCGCAGACCGAGCGCGTTTACCGCTGCACCAGCGAGCTGTTTATGTTTATCAAATCAAATTTATTGCACACAACATACAAAACAAAACAAAAATGGATGATAGGTACAATCTGGCGGCCTATATATATATATATGTGTGTGTGTGTGGGGGGGGGGGGCGCGGGGGGGGGGGGTTATATGTATGTTTAATGTAGAAAAGAAAAATTTCGAGGAATTAACGGCAGCCGATCAATTCTCGAAGGTCGTGGGGCGATGTAAAATGTGGATGGAGTGAAGGCGATATGCTGCGATGTCTCTGTCAATGAATAACTGCACAGACCAAGGTCGTCCGGTGTTGCCTACCTTTATTGCCCAAAATAATCAAAAGCGGCTCTTCAATCTACCAGCAGCCGTAACATAGAGCCCGCATAATTATCGCGTGCGACGCGATATATACCTAAACCAACGCTATTATTCGTGCAGCAGGCAATAAGCCCGCATAAATACGTGAGACGTGATAAATGGTTCTATTAGCTACTCAATGGATTAATTTATCGCGTCAGCATGCTACGGGGCTTGAAAACCTCAAAGGCAAGGCGCGCATTACGAATGCGATAAAATGGTATGTAAATAGGGGTTTTGGAATATTAAGAAAAAAAAAAAAAAACTAACTGCCTGCGTTTGATAGATACAACACGTGTAAGTATATGAAAAAATATACTCGTAATTTGACATAGTTTAGTAAATGTCTTTTTCTCAATGCCTATACTAAACCACTTTTACTACTTAGATCACAATTTTACCTACCAATAGAAAAGCCAAAACCACCACATTTTGTAGATTATCCATTAAGTTGGCAACATTGAGGCCGACTAAAATAAACCCCTCGCTATTTTGACACGACTATTCTTGGATTTCAATAACAAATTGGATTTTCGTACCAACCCGATGTGGAAGTGATGTAACGCGTTTGATACAACTGTATTTTATTTGTTTTACTTTTTGTTTCTCCATAAAAGTATTACTAGCTATTAAAGAGAAAACCACGTAAGTACATAAGCCCCTTTTAAAAAATGAAATTCCAAAGTTATTTTTTAAAATGGCGATTAGTAGGTATATTACCTTAAAGTTTAGAATAAGGAATTAGAACGGCAACTCTCCGCTCCCCACTAGCGTCTGAGCTAGGTTTACCTCACCCCCTCTCAAACATAGTTTAGTCTTCAATCGTATGGCGTCAGACGTCACACACACAGGTGCGCGTGTACGATAACGTCAATGTGTAGTGTCTGTGTAAAACGAGGTGTTTTGTATGAAGTGACCGGGGTGTGCTTAGAGCAACGTTTTTGTTTGTTTGCGTGTTTGGTAAAGAAAATTATCCTTTAGCAATTTTACAACTGGATTGAAACGAATTGTAGCGTTGACAGCGACTCTCCGAACGGCGATTCCCGATTCGGTGAGTCTGTTTATGGCAAGTGGCTTGACAATTGACATCTCGTCTGTCATGTGTCCATTTCGAGGTATTGATAAATAAAATTGCATCACAATGTGATTTTTCAAAAAGGCGTCATCACGTTTCGCTTGAAGACATGTTTGTAGTAAAGTTAAAGTGAAATATAAGTGGATATATTACGCTTAACGAAAATCGGCGCCATTGATAAACCTCTGGAAGGATTTGGCATGCCTTCCAGACTCAACGTCTGTGAGTTACGTCATTTTGGCAACGATACATGTGGGTAGAACGATAAATTCTTCACTATACCTATACCAAACGCGTCCACCTTTCGTAGTAAGTATTAACCGCCTCACCAATAAAAAATAAATAAGTGATAAACGTGTATCATCATCATCATCAGCCCATTAACGTCCCCACTGCTGGGGCACGGGCCTTCCCTGTGGATGGATAGGGAGATCGGACCTTAAACCACCATGCGGGCCCAGTGCGGATTGGTGGTTATTAACGACTGCTAATGCAGCCGGGACCAACGGCTTAACGAGCCTTCCGAAGCACGGAGGAGCTCGAGATGAAAACTATGACCGGCCTTTGCGCAAGTTTGCAACGCGTGTATAGGTAAGTATTTCACAGCTAGGGCAAATTGAATCCAATTACCAAATAATTCGATTGAACTCTGTTTGGTTGTAATACTTAAATACACGTTCACCGTTTGTTTATTTTTTATTGATAAGGCAGTAAGATTTTTTTTCAATTTCAGGCACGTAATATGGCCAGACTCTGACCTGGGGCCTGTTGGCTCATGTAACGACTACGTACTTCCGTAAGTAGTAACCGGGACCAACGGCTTAACGTGCCTTCAGAAGCTCGGATCGTCTTACTTACCTGGTAAGTGCCTTTTCATTGTAGTTTTTAAAAATCTTGCTTTTCTTAAGTACGTACGGTCACGAGCATTAATATGTATAGACTTTGGTACCATGTCATATTAACTTTTTTGACAAATTGAACTGTAAGTCTCACTATATGTCAAATATGTTAGTGCGACAGAGTCCTAAATTGGGTACATTATATTGCTCATGACTGTACGTATATAAACACACGCTTACAATCCGTAAAGGGATGGACACAGTTACAAGTAACTAAAAGACTACTTGGAGCCGCTGGTATCACTGCCCACCCCATTATGGACTATAGGAGTGAGTTTATAAATAAACCTATTCAATCTAATATACGTAACAAAAATAGCCTATAATACTGATAATGTTACTGCTGGGCACAGGTCTCCACTCAATTAACCGGAGGGGGTATGGAGCATACTCCACCACGCTGCTTCAGTGCTTTTTTTTTGACGTGACTTATTGTAGATTTGCCGCAGATGGCATTAACTACTGGGCCGGACAAATGGGGAGCGCTGAAGGCTCTCACCCGGTACGCTTAAGGCTGCTTCAGTGCGGGTTGGTGTAGACGTTTGGTATAGTGGTAGGCTGGGTATAGTGAAGAGTTTATCGTTCTACCCACATGTAAGGTTGCCAAAATGACGTAACTTAGAGACGCTAGACGCCGAGCCTATCCCGTTGACCCAGTGCGGGTTGGCAGATATTAATATTACATAAATATTATTGATTGTGTATGTATATATAAAATGTGTCTATTGTTTTATTTTACGTATTTGCGCGCTACACTGCAGCTGTACAAATGTACCATATCCTTTGCCGAAGGTTGTCTGGAAGAGATCGCTCTTAGCGATAAGGCCGCCTTTGCCCACCTTAGAATAAGTTTATCCTGTAAATGTTTTGTGTATTTGTGTGCAATAAAGTGTTTTTATTATTATTATTATTATTATTATTTATTTCTAAACAAACCTTTATCATATTGTGGCAGCAGCGTGACGTTTTCGTGTCGCTACAGTCATACCGGAGTGCGCAGACGCCGACGAGTCTTCCCGCTCATTGCCAACAACACGCGATTGGCCAGTTCAAATTCCGAACACAAAGTCTCCACCAATCACGAATCTTCTTTATTTGAATTTCATTGCACTATTTTATTTTTCGATTATTTTTTACCCGACTTGGGAAAAACCGAAGGGGTGTTATGTTAGGAACTGCTTTCACTTTTTATTGTCGAACATCCTTCGTAGTACGAACCTGGAGACAAAATGAATATGAATTAGTAATGTCATTTAAATACCAATTTATAAATTACACTTTATCGAAATGGGATCAATAACAACAAGAAAATGCCAGTACCGTATGGCTTCAAAATTCACAGGACTTAGATATAGCGGCGAGGAGTACGTGTAAATTATTCACCTCTTCCTACCCCTTTGGGGATACAGGCGTGAAACTGTTATGTGTTTCGTTATATAAATAACAATTAACATGGCTGCCTCCTTTCTAACCCCCTTTTTTAAATTGTGCATATGAGCGAGATGGCTATTCTATTCTCACATTTTATGATTTAAAATTAACAGTTGTCAATCTTCCGTCAAATCAAATCAAATATACTTTATAGCACAGAACTAAATTTGACAATCAGAGATAGCACATGAATACAGTACAACTTGGGCGGCCTTATTGCTCTAGAGCAATTTCTTCCAGGCAACCACCAAAAGGATACAAACATTTACAAACAACTTGGATGCGGGATGGTGCAACAAAAATAAATACCTAAAAGTAAAACTAAAGTCCCTTCTCTTTCCTTTTCGGTGGATAAGAAAATGACAGGTATAACTTAAAACAAAGTTAGGAGCTGTATGCAGGAATCGGGGCTATTGTCCCATTAGTGAAAAGACCTCTTGACGCAAAATGCCCATTCAATGGTAATTTATGCGAATGTGATTTGGGACATTTTGCGAATGGGACATTCTGCATCAATACCCTACACCACTGTCTACTCTTTCGGGGAAACAAGCTTGATGCTATGTTATATTATGAGACAAAATAGCTCCTATTTACCTAACGATAAATATCTGATTAGGATTGGCAATATATTCCAATTTACGGAACATTTATAGCTTATTGAACTCGATCGAATTTAGAGGGTTGAAAATAAATTGACCGGATTCGCTGGCTTACAATAGAGTTCCCAAATGAATATTCCTCTGCCTCATAAACATAAACAACCTATATACGTCCCACTGCTGGGCACAGGCCTCCCCTCAATCAACCGGAGGGGGTATGGAGCATACTCCACCACGCTGCTCCACTGCGGGTTTTAATATAAATGCTCCTTTGGTTCATCGACTTGCTCCTCAAATGGGGAGCGACCCGGACTTGCTCAAAAGAATCATGAATTTGTCTCAAGTCAACCTGCTTTTCCGTCGTAAAATCACCGACTAGATTTTCTAGAATTTTTATTACTTAAAAGTTGATCTTCTAGCCTCTTATATATCTTTATATTATTAATACCTTTTGCATAGGATGTGTTGCCCTAACTAATAGCTCAACCAGTTCAATCTCTGCCTGGCCTAACGCTGATCCCCAAGACACAGGCCTTTAAGCTTAATTTGGAGATCATAGTTCAACAAATAATTTGTACACTTTCTATATAGGTACTTAACTTAATCGCACACCTGTACAAATCTCTTTGATAATAAATAAATTATAAGGCCGCCCAAATTGTACTGTATTCATGTGTTATGTCTGATTGCTGAAATTTTAGTTTTGTACAATAAAGTATATTTGATTTGATTTGATCATTAAATTATTATTATTATATTAAGTGCAGTTTTCAGTAACAGTCGGCTCGACCATTATAGACGGCGATACGGCTCACCACCTATCATGTTGGTCTAACAGAAAGCGGTAAGTTGTGGGTATTTACGGTCACGAGTGCTAATATGTACATACATACATAAACTCACGCCTATTTCCCACCGGGGTAAGCAGAAACTATGGAATTCCATTTGCTTCAATCCTGACACAATTATCTTCTCTTTTACACTAATATGTATAGACTTTGAAACCATGTCTCATTAACTTTTTAAAAAATAAAACATAAAATAAAATAAATCTCATTAGATGTCAAATATGATAGATAGTGCGACAGGGTTGTAAAGTGGGTACATGATATTGCTCATGAATGCACCTCTAACTACCCCAATTGGGATACAGTCGTGAACTTATATATGCTCATATATCACGGCCGTGGTCCAGTGGTTGAGCGTATACCAATATCACAAATATCACTTGGTGACCCTCAATTTGGTTAGGATATTACGGGCTGATCCCATTTTCCGAGAGAAAGATGGTCCGTGCTTTGGAAGACAACGTAAGCCGTTGGTCCCGGTTACTATTCATTGTTCCTAAGTATTTACTCGTGACACGAGTCTATGGCCTTCAGGTCAGCGGTGAAGGAAAACTTCGTAAGGAAACCCACATTCCCGAGAAACGCATTTTCGGAGGTATGTGACCTGACCTGCATTGGGCTGGTTTTGCCTTCGCTGGTTGGAAGGTCAGACAGGCAGTCGCTTCTGTAAAAATCGGACCTGTCAAATCTTCAGGTTAGGTAAGCGGACCCTGAGAAAAATCGGGATAATGCTAGGGGGCTGATCAGACTTTGGCCTTTGGCGACTCAATAATAACCTGATGTTGGTATTCCATAACAGCCCACAGGAGAAAGAAGTCACTTTGCCTTTCAATCGCCATAAATCGACACAGGTTGCGATTACTTAGTTTACCAACTATAAATACGCCTTTGCCACCTCAATAATAACCCTGACACCAAGATAGAAGTTGGCCATCTACATCACAGCCCACAGGATAGAAGAATGCACATTTCAAAGTTATCGCGATATAATCCTTGTAAATCCAAACGAGGGTGCAATATCGATTGAAATAATTCGAGTTCGCGGTATGTCTGAATTCAACCGATCCGCAATTTACAACCTGACAACCATACGTCCCAACTAATTTACCGTAATGGCACGACCAATTCACTCGTACAAAGCAAGGCGAGTCACAAAAACAATTTCATTTACTCATCAATCAATAACATCCGCGATTATTAAAACATATTCAGTGTTACCGTCTCAACATCGTGGCATCCTTAGATACGCGCCAATACGACACTTGCAGGCAACTCGTGTGTTGTATGTACTAGTAATTGTATTAGACTGGAGTCAGGCAGTCTGATCTAAAAATAATAGTTGACAGGTTGATGTTCGATAGATTGCCGTGCGGTGCGTTATCAAACAGACATTAGTCGCCCACTCGCGTCATCGTCATTCATCGTTCGATCGCGTGGTCACCACTTACCGTCCCGTCGACCAACCTCGCCATAAGCCGACGACTTCACCCTACCCGCGCACCGACGTCCACCATCTTAAATTCATTCACAAAAATCGCTATGCCTCAGCCTATTTGTTTACCGTTTCACGCCCCTGTGAGCACACTTCCACGTCACACGCCGTCACTTGTCGCCTCCCTGGACTCCTTAGATTTGTTTTACAGTATTTTTTAAAGTGGAAAAACGGTTTTAGGTCGTTATTTGTTGGTGATACGGCCGTTTGGTCGCGCGCGCGCTCATTACGTACTGGCCTCGCGAGGTAGTCTGTGCAACTGAAGAATGGTAGGACTGCGGACGGCACAAGCCACGCATGCGCGCTGTACGCCCGCCAAAATACACCTACGCGCATGTATGGGTAATGGAAGCTGTGCAAAACTTCCACTGGCGCTGGACTTATATTGCTAAAGTCTAAACTAATAATAGCTGAGCATCTGAGCCATACAATGTCGCGTCAAGTTTTTGAATTATTGTTTCGACTGTAATCATGGCAAAGTGCGTAGCAAACGTCTACGATCTGCTCCGAAGTCGTTACGGCGTAGACGCTACGCAAGTTGTGCGGATCCTATCTCTATTTATAGCGTCAGAGGTAATAATAGTTGCTGAAAACCGAAACCATGAAATTATTAAAGTAAGTAGTCTCTAGTCGGGGTTTATTTTATTCAATATAATTAGGTATTAATCGAGTAATTTACTCGAGTAATTTTAACGCTTTACTTACGATAGCTCTATCGTATTGTATTGTTAATCGTCAGTACATACATAGGTTAGGGATACATACGATCACGCCTATTTGCCGTTGGGGTAGGCAGAGATGACGGAATTTTACTTACTACCATCCTGTCACACAATTTTCACTTCTTTCACTCTCATCAAAGACTTCATGCACGCTCGCCGGTCTAGAGTCCTCTTAACTGGACTCTTCTTTAAAATATCCTGGATCTGATCGCGGTATGTACGCCTAGGCCATCCTCTTCCAACCTTACCACTTACCCGTATTATAAATCCTTTTCGTAAGTCTACTTTCATTCATTCTCTTTACATGTCCGAACCATCGGAGCATCCCTTCCTCAACTCTCGTCGCTACATTTTATTTCCCACCACAGCACTCTCTCAATCAGTATTATATTAATCAACTTTGACGCAATTTTATTGTGCGTATTTACTTGAGGAGCTCGGTGGCGCAGCGGTTAACGCGCTCGGTCTGCGATTGTTGAAGTTAAGCAACTTTCGCAAAGGCCGGTCATAGGATGGGTGACCACAAAAAAAGTTTTCATCTCGAGCTCCTCTATGCTTCGGAAGGCACGTTAAGCCGTTGGTCTCGGCTGCATTAGCAGTCGTTAATAACCACCAATCCGCACTGGGCCCGCGTGATGGTTTAAGGCCCGATCTCCCTATCCATCCATAAGGAAGGCCCGTGCCCCAGCAGTGGGGACGTTAATGGGCTGACGATGATGATGATGATTTACTTAGGTTGCTAACCATTCTTAATTTAATACAAGCATAGAATAAATAATACTACCACGTATAGACAACTCCCCGCCCCCGCCAATTCTTATCGGGCGCCGAGTTCACCCCCTCTGGGTCTTACTTTATTATTATATGACCGTAAGCCGTTGGGAGCAATGGCTTGTATCATTAGCCGTATGACGCCCACTGCTGGGCATTGGCCTCCCCCAAGGATCTCCACGACGATCGGCTTGTATAAAATAAATGAATTTAAAAACGTCAAATGACGCAAACCGTCACCTAAAAAAGAACAAATGTTTTTATTTTCATCTATCCTTTTAAACTTAATTTATTTTTAAACGATAGGTAGTAGAACTCTACAAATAACTAGGCAAATAAGGTCGAAAATAGCTAGACTATATAATGAATAGTACTTGTTGTTTCTCTACCCGCTAAGGTTGATTGAGATTGCCTATTTATAATATTTTAGAGGTGAAAGATGCGAGTCATAGCGACTGGTACCTGTCAGAGGGCAGCAATAACTGTCAGTACTATTCACAGGTGGACTACTCTGGGCGCCATCCCACTTGCATCAGACGGAGTACTGCGGGGTGGAAGGCAAATAAATTTATTTAATTTATTTATTCATGTGAAGCTTACTTTATATAAAAAAGCTTATTATAAGATTAATGATTACCTAAATGGTAAAAATTCCTGTTATTAAATGTGTTCCTCTAGTTATTAAATGACTTGTAATATACCTACATTGATTAAAGAGATGTGTTGCTGTTGCAGTTTCTTGTCATTTCTTCTCCTCAGCTATAACACCTTGCTAAATGACGTAGATTCAAAAATGTTAAATTGACCTTCAACAAGTTATCTATGATAATTACGTTGAATAAATGATTCTGATTCTGATAAATATACTTACAGGGTGTTAGTGATATCGTAAGGAAAACTTTGAGGGATGATTCAGACTATAATTCTGATGATATCAAGTGAAATTTTCCGTCGAACTCAGAATCATGGTCTGAATCATCCCCCTCAGTATTCGTTACGGTGCCACTAACACCCTGTACGATCCTATCTACTCCCGGGTCAGCAGAGAAGTAGACCAATTCTAAAATGTGTATGGAATGTAAGAATGGAGTCTAGACAGTCCAAAAATAGCGCATGAGTCATCTTGCGACAAACCGGTGAATGTGGCCCCTGGATTCCCGCGGCAGACACTCCGGCGCCGACTGTCTAGACGCACTGACTAGGCAGTGCCGGATTCGGCTAAAAGCCCGCAACGCTCCCCATATGCCCGCCAAGCAGTGGAGTTACATACATACATAAACTCACGCCTGTTTCCCACCGAGGTAAGCAGAGTCTATGGAATTCCATTAGCTTCGATCCTGACATACTTCTCTTGCTTCCTCCACGTACTTTTTCTATCGTGTGGGTTGTGAGGCGGATTATCAATCTTATCAAACCTGGTGTCGGGGTTATTATTGAGCCGCTGGTTGAGTGACCGGGGAACAGTAGACATAGCAGGCTGATCTTCCGATCGTCCGAAAGTATGATGGTTCGTGCTTCGGAAGACATGTTTAGCCGTTGGTCCCGGTTATTAACTACTGAAGTTAGTACGTAGCCGTTACGTGAGTCATGTCAGGGACCCACGTACTTTCTCTATCGTGTGGGTTGTGAGGCGGATTATCAATCTTATCAAACCTGGTGTCGGGGTTATTATTGAGCCGCTGGTTGAGTGACCGGGGAACAGTAGACATAGCAGGCTGATCTTCCGATCGTCCGAAAATATGATGGTTCGTGCTTCGGAAGACATGTTTAGCCGTTGGTCCCGGTTATTAACTACTGAAGTTAGTACGTAGTCGTTACGTGAGTCATGTCAGGGACCTTTGCCAGCTCAATAATAACCTTGACACCAGGGTTGACGAGGATGGTAGTACACCACACAACCCACACGATAGAAGAATAGTGCCTCTTAATTTATGATTCTGATATGAATTTGAAGACTCTTGATCCGTTACTGCCTGGCGACGCTCAGGCACTGCCTGCTCAGATAAATTGTTATTGTTAACATCAAAATACGGCTAATAGGCCTCGGATTTAGACTAGACTCCACCCCTCCCCCCTCCGGTTGATGGAGGGGAGGCCTGTGCCCAGCAGTGGGACTTATATAGGCTGTTTATCTTATGTATAGATTACACTAGCTAGCTATCTTATTCCGCCTGGTTTGATTATTGATAAAAGAAAGGGTTTAGCGGTTCATCAGCGGCTACTAATCGTTTGTACCATTGGATTTGATGTGATGCGAAGAGGTAATACATACATAAACTCACGCCTATTTCCCACCAGGGTAAGAAGAGACTATAGAATTACATTTGCTTCGATCCTGACACACTTCTCTTGCTTCCTCCACATTCATCAATCGTTTCATACACGCACGCCGGTTCAGATTAGATCACCTTTTCTATGGACATCTCCAATTTGGTCAATGTAAGTCCTTCTCGGTCTTCCTCTGCCAGTCCTACCATCAACTTTCGCTTTATATACCGCTTTTGCAATTCTATTATCCTTCATCCGCTCAACGTGTTCGAACCAACCTAACATTCCCTTCTCAATCTTAGTCACTATATCGTCTTTTATATCACATTTCTATTTTATCACACCGTTTCTCACTCTTTCATTAAACTTCATACCGCGAAGAGGTAATTATAAGGTTAATGACTATTGAGAAGATAGAAATGCAAGGAAATAACCACATGGGAGGCATTACATTAAACAATGTACACAAACTGCTGAAATCAACAGAAAAACTGGGCACCTTCTCTTGTGTTAAACTTTGTACCGGATGAGAGCCCCCAGCGCTCCCCATTTGCCCGGCCAAGTAGTAAATGCCATTTACGGCAAAACTCAACAAGTTACGGCAAAAAAAAAACAACAGTAGCCCTTTCAATGAAATTAAATTCATACGAAATGTATCAAGGACCTACAAGACACTGTAACTTATTACTAACGTATGGAGTACTTAATAAGAAAATAATTTAAGAAGCAAATTGCAAGAGTGTTATTGGTTACAATATGCTATTTTTCTTTTACATTTTTTTATTGAATAATAAGTAAGTATGCTTAGTATGCATTGGTATGCCAAAAATAATTAGGTACTGCGATTTCGCTTCTTCTGTTTTGGTACAAACTTATTTACAAAACAAAACTGTAATAAACCGATATCGTAAATATCAACCCGTGCCTACATTGAGTCGCCACCACGAGACGCCTACGGTCCCGAGTTTCCTAGCATTCATACGCGCGAGAAAGGGACAGAAACACTAAAACTTGTATTTAAACTGGTAAGATAGAACGAGATAGGCAGCCCATCGATCGGCTTGCGTCACAGCGAACGCGTGGGCGCGATGACGTCATACCAGTCCCGCCAATCGCAGCGCGCAGAAAAGGCGCCACGAAATTAGTGAAAAATCGCGGAAATTCGCGTAGAATTTTTCCAATACTTACGTACGTAGTTTGTCGTCAGCATTCGTATTGTAATTTAACTTAGATCCAGTTGGAATGTTAAGATAATTGTATTGTTCTTGTGAGTTTGGCTTATCTATTTTTAGCCTTATTTAATTAAGTAGCTTAATTTGAGTAATTTAGACGTAGGTAGCTATGATGTCAGTTACCTATCTATTTTATAAGTAAGGTATTCGTTCGTAAGTATACTAAGCAGGTGGTTAGTAGGAATACCCATGTTTAGTGTTATGTCTGATTTATTAGTATTTTAAAATTTTGTAGAGTTGCCTCGGTTTTCATAACTTGACCGGACCAATGACGAGTGCTGAGGGTTTTTACTAATGCAACTCCTTTTCTTCTTAGTTCTTAGTATATAAATAGCTATAATAATTGATTTTTAGGTTATTTTAAATAGTGTTTATTGTTTGCAAACGTCACGTACACTTGGTGGGTCCCACAAGTCGGGAACTAACATCTCTACACACAGAGCCGGTCCAGATGCGTTTCGGTTACAGGAATTTTGGTAATTTTAGAGTCTGTAAAGAAATTCGGGCGAGACGCGACTAGACGCGCGGTTTCATTGGGTTTCAACTTCCTCTAGAACTCTTCTTCTCTCGTATGGGTTGTGAGATCAATGACCGACCTCATCAACCCTGGTGTCAGGGTTTCTTGTTGAGCCGCCATAGGCCCCGGACATGGCTCATTTAACGAGTACATGACTACTTACTTAGGTAAATAGTAGTTAAAGGATTTTGATTAGATTTTGATAAACATTTATTGAGAAATATAGAATCCAGGAACGATCCCGGGTGCTAGTATAGATAGGTACCGTCTCTGTATGGGTACATAATTACGTGGCTCACCTACGTGCATGATTATAAAAATACGAATATTGGTGCTAATTCCTGTAAATACCATCTAATTTTATTTTAAGTTATATCTGTCATTTTCTTATCCGCCGAAAAGGAAAGGGACGGGTAATCGACAAGTATAAAATTTATGGAACACACGTCAATTTTAAGCACAAATTTAAACCAACCGTCTAAAAATTTTACATCCGTCAATAACCCGACACAGTTAAGTAGACAGCACGTCACGCGTCAAACGGATTGCATACCAGCGACGTACCTTTTGATTCGGCCGGGTTATTTATTCATTTACTCATTCTTCCTAAAATTAAGAGCTGTGAATCATCCGTCCCTTTCCTTTTCGACGGATATGAAAATGACGGATATAACTTAAAATAAAATTAGGCGGTGTCTGCAGGAATCGGGGCCAATGTAATTTATAATAAGGAATAATATAAGCGCCATCTAGTGACACGTTAACGTACCTCAGTGGCGCCATCTGTTACAGTTGATGGTAACTGAAAGCTCGTTCGTCGTGTAATGACTAAAATAGTTATACTAATGCACACTAGAGGTCGCGCGTTTAGTTTTACTTTTTTACGCTAGATGACGCTTTATTCAAAAAATATGTTTTGGAACTTTTTAGTTTTTAGGCCCCAACCATAGAGCACCACGGACCTTCGCAACCAAGTATCAGCAAAAATATTTTTATAGTTACCGTTTATTTACCTTAGGAACATTATTTTATTCTTAGAGAATGAAGTTTTAAGGACAACGACCTTTTGACCATGACTTCTCTAGACCGTGCAGGAGGTTAACAGTCAGTTCATCATATTGATTGAATATACCTTCTCACTTCAACTTGTTTGCAGATAATAAATTATTTATTACTTAGAGTCCATTTACACTAGTCGAACGATCGAATAATGGATGCGGTATATTATGATGCGGAGGTACCTTATAGTCATTAAAGCGAAAGCTCATCGACATGTATTGTGTATTCTGCCCATCCTAATCTACGGTGCCCTGACCTGGTCATTGACAGAACGTCAAAAGTCCAGGCTCAAGGTCTGCCAAAGAGCGATTGAGCGTAGTGTGTTAGGTGTCAAACGAATTGATCGAGTTCGAAACACAACACTGCGTTCAAAAACGGGAATCGCTGATGTAGGACGAAAAGCCGCCCAACTCAAATGGAATTGGGCCGGACATGTTTGTCGCATGCACCCTGAGCGGTGGGCACGGATCGTCACGCATTGGGTGCCTCATGACGGGTACAGGCGTCGTGGTAGACCTCGAAAGAGATGGCGTGACGACTTGGACGCAAAAGTGACAGTGAGGTTGTGTCATGATCCTGATTACTTGTATCCCTGTTAGGGATCACGGGTGGAGTTTATGTATGTATTGTTAGATAGAACAGAATCTCGACTGATACTTCTCTATGCTAATGAACGTCACAACACTGGCTTCTGTACTTTGATAGATCTTACCGGAACCACGCATTGAAGCTATTGTATTTTTTTATTTAAGTATATTGAAATAGTCTTCGGTATGTATACAGGATGTTAGTGACATCGTAAGAAATACTCAGGTGTTGATTCAGACCATGATTCTGAGTTGTTACAAGTGGAATTTCCTGTCGGAAAATTCATGAAATTTGTGTTTTTTTTTAATTACTTTTTGTTCCATACTTTTGCGAAGGAAAATTCCACTTGATATCAACTCAGAATCACGGTTTGAATCATCCCTAAAAGTTATCGTTACGATATCACTAACACCCGGCATAGTATGTAGTATCTTTAATAGTTTTACCTTGACTTTGGTTATTTTTTATCTCTCTGATCAAGATCACTGACTCAGATGAGCACGCAATAAAACAAAGAGATATAATTAAATTGATAAGATAATTATAAGTTACTCGTATCTACTGTGAACAAATTCAGCGGGGACGCTTGACTTGGTTTTATTTGATAATAGGTAGGTAGATATACGTGTGTTATGCATGAAATCTCTTAAACTACTAATAAAATTAAACCATTTTTTTTGCCTACTTCTCACTCACTAATTTAAGAGCCACGCTCTTGTCGGTGTAGCATCCTCCATGCTACTTTTTTAGGGAAAAATAGGCAGTGGTTTCCCTCTTGCCTTCCGCCCCGAAGCCGCAGTTATGAGGTACGGCCTATTACTTAGGTATCCAAATTTCGGACATTATCGTGGAAATCAACTTTTTAATATAGATACATAACATACAAACATAAACAGCCTATATACGTCCCACTGCTGGGCACAGGCCTCCCCTCGATCAACCGGAGGGGGTATGGAGCATACTCCACCACGCTGCTCCAATGCGGGTCGGTGGAGGTGTTTTTACGGCTAATAGCCGGGATCAACGGCTTAACGTGCCCTCCGAAGCACGGAATCATCTTACTTTTTTGGACAATCAGGTGATTCAAGCCTGAAAAGTCCTTACCAAACAAAGGACAGTCCCACAAAGCAATTTTGACAATGTCCCCATCGGGAATCGAGCCCGGACCTCCAGATCGTGAGCCTTACGCTCTAACCACTAAACCACGGAGGATTGAATATAGGTACACGATAAGATAATTTATTTCAGTACAAAATATATAAAAAACAGCTGCTTAATAGGATTTTTTAACGTTTTATATATTGTAGTGGTATCTACGTCTATAGTTTGGGTTATACCACACCCCGGACATTTCATATAAAACATCTCTCCTACACGTTGACGTTATCGTACACGCGCATTTGAGTATGTGACGTCTGACGCTATACCATTGAAGACTACAGTAAGACCGAAGAGGGGTGAGGTAAGCCTAGCCTCTGGTGGGGAGCGGAGATTTGCCGTTCTATACGGTTATACTTAAAAACAAGCAAAACATTTGTCAACAGGCATCGCATTTTATTTGATTCATATGCAAATGTAAGGTGAAGGTGAAACACCTGAGAGAAATCTTGTTTTGGCTTTTCCCACAACATAATAAAATAAGGCAATAAACACACTAATGTACATATATGTATATGTAAAACACATATATAAATATAATATATTGTTTATGTTAGGTATGTCACTGAACTGAACTGATATCTTGATAAAAGCCAGTTTGGAGACGATGTTTTTTAATTTGAATCCATAGATATATTTATTATACAGTTTTTTTTTTTGACGTGACTAAATGTAGATTTGCTGCAGATGGCATCTACACAAATGGGGAGCGCTCAGGGCTCTTACCCGGTACAACATTTAAGACAACAGGCCTAGGGTTCTCAGTTGGGCGCGAACCTCGGCTCAGGGCGTCATCTGAGAGGAAGAATATTTGAAAGAATTAATCGACCCCAGTGGGTCGATAGCGATAAGCACGGAATGAGGAAAATCGTCGACCACCCTGGCGGGGTCGGTATCGGGGTTCTGAAATGTTTGGTGTCCCGAGCTGATTGGCTGCCTCTATGGCTAGAGTAATCGGGTCGTCGGGATCCTATATTACGTCCTTCGGACGCCGATACTTTTCAGTACCGTCCCTGAGCGGGTACGTTTGACCAAGCATTTCTAAGGAACTACAAATTGTATTGAAATTGGAACTACAATTAGTATCGACAAATTAGACGCTCGTTATTATTAGTGTCGGTATTAGTATCGTGGTCATTTCGACAATCATCCGTCTTGCTTTTTTGTAATTGTTTTAGGGGAAATTTGATATGATGTTGTTGTCTTTTTTTGTGTGTGGCGTCCTTTTATAATAAACTGTTTCTATTCTATTCTATCGCCCATCGCATCGTAGGGGACAGTGGAAGTTTCATCAAAAAGGGGTGCTGGTATGGATCGCCGTCTATAATGGTCGAGCCAACTGTGTCCGTACAAAAAATATAAGTCATTGGTACAAGTCCGGTACCGGGGTTCGAACCGGCGGCGGCGCTCCACGTTTAAGAAGCGAGCCGGTGAATCAACAATTAGAAGACTTTTTATATGTCACTGACCGCATTTAATAAAATAAGTAAAAGAATAGGTTGCAAGTTTTTTGTCACACTCATGATGGGTTTTTCGTCGAATGTGCAGTCATTAGAAGTATTAAAAAAGTTACAATAAAAACTGACAATAAATTAAGTTACAATTAGGTCGTGACCAATGAGTGTTTAGTCATTGTTCAATAGTTTTTATCTCTACATAATTTGGTTTGATCAGTCTGCCTTTTCCTACAAACAAAAACTGACCGTGTTTATACAGAGTGTTAGAACAAGGAATACGTATAGAACGGCAACTCTCCACTCCCCACCAGCGTCTGAGCTAGGTTTACCTCACCCCCCCTCGAACATAGTTTAGACTTGAATCGTATGGCGTCAGACGTCACACACACAGATGCGCGTGTACGATAATGTCAATGTGTGGTGTCTGTGTAAAACGTTTTTTTGCCCGTGGTACTACTGACATTTAATAAAATATATTCTTAGTTTTATAGCTCATATCCTCATATTTACAAAAGAAAAATCTTTATTATCTCTATATATTTTTTTTTCTTTCGGCAGGAGTGGTAAATACAGTACACAATGCAACAATACGCCTTTCTGCTTTACACTTATCATTTCCGAGTTGTTTGGCTTTTCAGTCAGTAGTACCGTGGGTAGAATTTTCTTTCCGTAGTACTATCAAGCAAGGTAATACTACGGTATTACCAGGGTAAGAAAAATTTGCCCGTGGGACATGAGCAATATAATGTACCCACTTTAGGAGTCTGTCGCACTAACATATTTGACATTTAGTGAGACTTACAGTTCAATTTGTCAAAAAAGTTAATGTGACATGGTACCAAAGTGTATACATATTAATGCTCGTGACCGTACCACGGGCAAAAAACGGTGTAAAACGAGGTTGTTTGTATGAAGTGGCCGAGGTGTAACAGAGTTTTGCTGACACTGTACCGAATACTGAGGGGGATGATTCAGCTCATGATTCTGAGTGAACATCAAGTGGAATTTTCCGTCGCAAAAGTATGGAATTAAAAATAATTAAAAACACTAAAATTTTCATAAATTTTCCGACAGGAAATTCTACTCACCTTACCTTACAGGTACCACACAACTGCAGTAAGAGATTGGCTGTATAAAATATAACATAACTATACATATACGGGTCAGTGGATACATCAGCTAATAGCCGAGACTAACGCCTTAACGTGCCCTCGTTCGGACAATTAGATGCTTCAAGCCTGTAATGTCCTTACCAAAAGGACAGTGTAGCAAAGTGAGTTCGACAACGTCCCCATAGGGAATCGAACCCGGATCTCCAGATACTGACCCCAACGCTTTAACCACTAGACCACAGGCTGTTAATAATTGTGCTAATCTTTTCTATAGGTTGGAATAGCGTGTGTTGTGTTATAAAAAATACATTAAGGATTTTTTATCTCGATAAAATAATATACTAGGTATAGTAAAATACCTAATGAGATCATCAATGTTATTCATTTAATATTATAGGGTCACTAACACTTTAATTTGTTTATTGGCCCAAAGGACAACGAACTCCTTAAACATGTTTAAGTAATTTTAGCTCCAGTAGAGCATAAATTTGCAAAACTTGAACAAAAATAGTAATTTATTTTGTTCTTTAAAACCGCTTTATCTAATAGGGTTTATGTACGATCACTAGCATTAATACACACTTTGGTACCATGTCACATTAACTTTTTTGACAAATGATGAGGCGAGGAAAAATCTAATATTTAAAGTCGTAATAACGGGTTCTCACCGCGTTTAAATGGGGATATGAGACTCCCGATATTATGTGCTTTAATTATGATAATAACCGCGTAAACTTAAAACAATGTATAAATCTAATATTTGCCGGAAAACCCCTAAAAACAGCCCTTTTCTTTTTCCCATACAAGCGTATTCTACTCGTAACTAAAACGTACAGTCAAAATAACAATAAATATTGTATAAAGTTCATATTGCAAGCACTCACTGTTGTCTAAGCAATTATAGGAGTGTTCCTGCTATGTTACAAATCGTTTTGACAGGACGAAGTCTGTCGGGTCCACTAGTTTAAAATAAAATTAAGTGTTTGCTGGAATCAGCACTAGTGTCACGCATTACCGTGTGAGAGCGAGACAAAAAATGCGCGTGCTTCCCGTCACTCCTTCTACGACTATGGTAAGACCCCGAAGATAATTCTTGTTGTAAGTGATTTTATGTAAATATTGGTGCTAATTCCTGTAAACACCATCTACTTAATTTTATTTTAAGTTATATTTGTCATTTTCTTATCCACCGAAAAGGAAAGGGACGGGTAATCGACAAGCATAAAATTTATGGAACACACGTCAATTTTAAGCAGAAATCTAAAACAACCGTCTAAAAAATTTACATTGGCCAATAACCCGACAGAATTATGTTGACAGTACACTTCAAACGGTTTGCATACCAGCGAGATATCTTTTGATTCGCCCGGGTTATTCATTCATTTACTCATTCTTCCTAAAATTAAGAGCTGTCAATGATCAGTCCCTTTCCTGCCGTGTAATCGACAGAATTAATTTGATAGCACACGACTAATGGGTTTCATACCAACAATATACTTATTTGATTCGTCCGTCCATTTATTTTCAAATTAAGAACTGTCAATCATCCGTCCCTTTCCTTTTCGGCGGGTAAGAAAATGACAGGTATAACTTAAAGTAAAATTAGGAGGTGTCTGCAGGAATCGGGGCCATTGTTTGTGCAATAAAGTTTATAATTATTATTACAGGGGGTGAGGTAACTCTAAGTACGATTTGGTGCGGGGCAGGGAGTTACACTTCTATACATAGTATTATTCTTTATTCTATGCCAGTATCTAAGTATGTAGCAATCACGCATACTTGTTTCACAGTATGATGCTTGTACACAATAGGGTAGACATAATAGGGACTTTCCCAGTATTGAAAGATACAGTTTAGCAATGCATTGTCCAACAAAACGGTGCTAATAAAAAAAAAGTTACCTACTCAAAGGTTTACACATATTCAATGTGAAAATTTAAATCGAAAAAATTTTGACTCGGACGGGACTTGAACCCGCAGCTCTTGTCAAGTCGGGACGAGCGTGTTAACCATTACACCACCGGGTCCGGGTCCGGGTCGGGGTCGTATAAGATTAGTCATTATCTCATCATCATCATCATCAGCCCATTAACGTCTCCACTGCTGGGGCACGGGCCTTCCCTATGGATGGATAGGGAGATCGGGCCTTAAACCATCACGCGGGCCCAGTGCGGATTGATGGTTATTAACGACTGCTAATGCAGCCGGGACCAACGGCTTAACGTGCCTTCCGAAACACGGAGGAGCTCGAGATGAAAACTTTTTTTTTGTGGTCACCCATCCTATGACGGGCCTTTGCGAAAGTTGCTTAACTTTAACAATCGCAGACCGAGCGCGTTTACCGCTGCGCTACCGAGCTCCTCCATTATCATTTAATTATCTAGAAGATATAATAATAATACACTACCACGACTTAAGCCAATCTAATGTCGACAAAAAGGCGTCGAACGCGTGGCTGAGTCGTGGTGATCTTTTTCCGGAGACTGAAGGCTTCATCATGGCAATCCAAGACCAGGTAATAGAGACTAAAAACTACCAGAAATATATAACAAAAACGCTACTCTCCGATATTTGTAGAAAATGCAATAGCTGCCCAGAAACCATTCAACACATTACAGGTGCATGTAAATCCATAGCCCAAACAGACTACAAGCACAGACACGACCAAATAGCTAGCATCATACACCAAAAACTTGCCTACCAACAGAATTTGATTACTTCCGTAAAACCCTACTACAAATATAGTCCTGACAGTGTATTAGAGAACTCTACAACCAAGCTGTAC
This sequence comes from Pectinophora gossypiella, assembly GCF_024362695.1. Taxonomy (NCBI): domain Eukaryota; kingdom Metazoa; phylum Arthropoda; class Insecta; order Lepidoptera; family Gelechiidae; genus Pectinophora; species Pectinophora gossypiella. Next base: position 3,063,161 of record NC_065422.1, read on the forward strand.
TTTGACCGAGCTATACTCACCGACCGAACAATCCACTACAATAGACCAGATATCACACTAATAAACAAAACCAATAGAACCGGATACCTGATAGATATAGCCGTCCCTAATACACACAACCTACAGACCACAATAGCTGAAAAGCTCTCTAAATACATTGAATTAAAAGACGAAATAACCCGTCTTTGGCACCTTCAGAAAGTAACATTAGTCCCGATCGTACTCTCGACCACAGGAGTGATACCAAAACAGCTGCATCTATCTCTCAAAACCCTTAACTTACCTCCAGACACGTACATTCTTCTACAGAAAGCAGCAATATTGAATACCTGCAGATTAGTCAGAAAATTCTTGCAAACTGAACATGAATCTCCCATACTTACAGCCACTCAATCCACCCCACAGCCTAATACACAATCAGCCACACAACCCACACATTCTCTACCTGTACCACACAATACTAACGCAAGGAGTGACCCTGTCATGTACTTGGCTTAGGCCCGTGCATGGCAGTAAACCGGCAAAAGCCGAGGAAACCTAAGGTTTTAAAAATAATAATAATTATATAATATACTCACATATTCATTGAAGAATCAGAATCAGAATCATTTATTCAACGTAATTATCATGGATAAACTTGTTGAAGGTCAATGTAACATTTTTGAATTTACGTCATTTCGAAAGGTGTTATGGCTGAGGAGAAGAAATGACAAGAAACTGCAACAGCAACACATCTTTTAAATCAATGAGAGTACATTACAAGTTATTTAATAACTAGAGGAACACATTCAATACCAGACATTTAAGTACTTATAGCGTTTTTGTCACCCTCAGCTTAGACCAGAGAGATATGAATGCATGGGATTAGGTGTCTGGGAACTGATATTGGGCAGTCAAATTACTAAATTGTATAACAGTATTTATTTTTTGGGCCCTGTGCCGAGGTTTTTCTTGCAACTTCTTTTCCCCGGCTATACAGATTGTGAGAAGCCAGTAGTTTTAGGCGGATGAGACGTTCGTTATGAAAAAAATTACGATTAAAAGTGGAACTATGTTACCTACTGAATAAAGATATTTTGAATTTTAATTTTCGGCAAAACTACGACAATTCACATTTTACCTACAATATGGGCCTGTAGTTTATCGAAGGTACCATATTGTATGATGTTTCTAGGAAAAGCAATCCCGATCTCGCGAGATCTTGTCTATTTTTTCGGAATCGATCCCGAAGCATACATAATACGACTAAATCCCATCCGATATTGACGGGATTGGGCGAATCTGCTTGAGTTAGTTTTGATAATGTTGATATCCAAAGTAAACTTGATTATTTAGTTAGTAATATAGAAGAATTAAGGTTATTGCTTTCTTTCAAAAAATATTTTGTTTTAATTCACCTCACTGTCACAAACAAGCAGGTTTCATCGTTTTTAACGACCTCCGTGGTCCAGTAGTTGAGCGTTGGGCTCACGATCCGGAGGTCCCGGGTTCGATTCCCGGTGGGGACATATCACAAAAATTACTTTGTGATCCCTAGTTTGGTTAGGACATTAATCAATCAATCAATCAATCAAATCATTTATTGCACAAATATGGTATTTAAGGTGGTAACAATAAATAATATTTAAGAACAACATATTTGGCCATAACATAGGCATGCAAATTTGTTAGTGTACTAACAAGTCAAAGAATAATATTAAAATAGTCAAAATACAATGAAAACAAACAATAAAAAAATAAATAAAAAAAATACTCTAATAGTTAGGTACATGTCAAAAATGATGGTTATATTAAGTACATTCATGTCAAAAGTTATCAAAATTCAATAAAATCTTTAATTTTGTAAATGTTTTTTGCCAAAATCCATTTATACAATTCCTTCTGAAAATCATTCGTCGACAGTTTCTGAATGTCAAAAGGTAATTTGTTGAATAATCGCACGCACATACACGTACTACCAAGATTATATTTTCGTGTCCGCGGCGTTTCTTCGAAAACTAGTCTGAAGGGGTTTCTAACACTCCGAGCTGACATTACTGGCTGATCACCAGATTGTCCGAAAGTAAGATGATCCGCGCTTCGGAAGGCACGTTAAGCCGTTGGTCCCGGTTACTACTTCATCATCATCAATTTAAGAGCAACGCTCTTGTCGGTGTAGCATTTTCCATTCCAGTCTATCAAAGGCCAATTCCTTGACTTCCCTATAAGACACGACGTTAACCTTTTCTTTAATCTGTTCCATGTAAGCTTCTTGGTCTTCCCCTTCCTCTCTTTCCTTCTAGCTAGGTTACTACTACTGATGTAAATAAGTAGTCGTTACCATGAGCCATGTCATGGGCCTCTGGCGGCTCAATGGTAACCCTGACACCAGGGTTGATGGGGTTGGTAATCCACCTTACAACCCAAACGATAGAAGATCGTTTTCAGCCATCCTAACTTTAATATTTTTTTTATGAACTAGACGAGATCCCGAAAATTTCGGGAAGATATATTTTTTTAAATATTTTTGATTTTTTTTTTGAGATGATATTTCCAATCCCGCGGGATCTCGAAGTTGCGATCTCGAGATGGGATGCATTCCCTAGATGTGACACTTTCCTTATAGACTAGGGACGGTCACGAGTACTAATATGTATACACTTTGAAACCATGTCACATTAACGTTTTTCACAAATTAAACCGTAAGTCTCATTAAATGTCAAATATGATAGTGCGACAGGGTTCTAAAGTGGCTACATGATATTGCTCATGACTGTACAAGACGAAGATTCCCATTAATTACCATACCTCACAACTCTCACATCTTGTCTAAATTCTTAGAATTGAAAATAGGTAAGCTTACTGAACCATTCATAGAAAATATCCCACGAACATTGAATGATATATCATCGTTAATTAAATTAACACTATGAACGTAGTATTCCGATTCATCAATTCTCTTTAGGTGCCTACCACTTAATATAAAAATACATAGATATTTATGTTTTTGCGATTACAAACTTATTTGCAGTTGGTAAACTAATCACGACCTATGTCGATGTATGATACGAACAATTTTTCAACCGCAAAAAACATTTGTTTTTGCGATTACAAACTTATTTTCAGTTGGTAAACTAATCACGAACTATGTCGATGTATGGAGCTAACAGTTTTTCAACCGCAAAACAACATTGTTGTGCCGTCACACACACACACATACACAGCCTCCGTGTTCTAGTGGTTAGAGCACTCACAATCTGGAGGTCCGGGTTCGATTCCCGTTGAGGATATTCTATAAATTCTATAAATCACTTTGTGGGACTGTAATTTGTTGGACTAGGACATTGCAGGCTGAATCACCTGGTTGTTCGACAAAGTAAGATGATTCTGTGCTTCGGAAGGCACGTTAAGTTGTTGGTCCCGGGCTACTAGCCCATATGCCTCCACAAACCCGCAGTGGAGCAGCGTGGAGTATGCTCCATACCCCTTCCGGTTGATTGAGGGGAGGCCTGTGCCCAGCAGTGGGACGTATATAGGCTGTTTATGTATGTATGTATGTATGTAAGTAGTTGACAATACCCGAAATGCCTTATTTTTGTCGTGACTTAAGTGTTGTCACCCTGCGGACACTCCAAATAAGGGTGGTATTAATAAACTAATCTCAGCTGAGACTGACCTCAAGATCACGGTAAAGTCCCTGTTCTTTTAAAAAGCTCATAAAAGATTGGTTATTTAAGAACATATTTTATGACTGAAATACTTGTATGTTACACTTAATTAATGTACGTACCAATGACATGTAGCTTACGTTACCAATAAAGATTTGTATTTGTATTGTATTTGTATGAATTCCTCCCGATACTGTTACTATGTCTACATAGTTTATTCCTTATTCTATGCTATGTCTTAAGCTTTAAACAGTTGCAAAAACTGTTTCACACATCACACAATGCGTGAGGTCACATCTCACGCATAATTTAAAAGATTATCTACTTTAATTCCACTTGATTTAGTACACATTACATAAACGCTCAACGTAATTGTTATGTGAATTACTACCACCGACCTCTATACAATACACTGGATAGGTTGGCAGTACGTTGTAGCTAAAGAAATAGAAATAGAAAAAGAAATACCCTATATTTGCTTTTGAAAAAGGGTACATTAATAGATGGATGCTCATAAAAGTTCCTCCTTATCATTATTTATTATTTACACTTTTTTCCAATTTAATATGTTTCGGAAAAAAATTCTTTGACTCTATAAAATTTATAGACTCGATATAATTGGAACTATAAATATAAAATACGTATCGGAAACACGTTATCTTAATAAATAAGACCCAAAAATAATATAAATAAAACTTTAAAAATATTAGTCGAAAACGTATATTTTTATTATAATCCAATCTGTCCTAAGAGTTTTGCTTAGATACCAACCACGGCATATGACTACAGCTATCTTCTAAACATCACTATTCGGAAGAATTTCAGAGAAATATACGTATTTTCTTGTTTCATACTTTTTAGAGCTTTCCATAGTTGTATTTTTGTTTTTAAACTTGTTTTTTTTTAGCTGTTACGAGCATCCTATCCAGCTTATCGTACAATAGAGGTCGGTCCTTCCTGCGCAAGTCAGCTGTTGTATGAACTTGTATCTGATGGCATTTTGATTTTATACTTCAATATAAATTTTAGAAGATTCAAATTAGAATAACATAAGAGCTAGTAAGAAAGTACAGTTGCACATTGGTCTAACAGAAAGCTCGGTGAGGTGTGGGTACTTAGTTCATTGGTGGATGTAGGACCTCTAACTACACCAATTGTTACGTAAATCATAAGAAGATTCAAATTAGAATGACATAAGAGCTCGTAAGAAACTTTTATGGTACCTATTTCTCTTCCCATCTATCATACAAAATCCTGATTGTTCGAAAGTAAGACGATTCGTGCTTTGGGCACGTTAAGCCGTTGGTCCCGGTTACTACTTACTGATGTACTAAGTACGTACTCGTTACATGAGTCATGTTAGGGACCTTTGGCGGCTCAATAGTAACCCTGACACCAGGGTTGATGAGGGCTACCGGGTGAGAGCTTTCAGCGCTCCCCATTTGTCCGGCCAAGTAGTTAATGCCATCTGCGGCAAATGTACAATAAGTCACGTCAAAAAAAAAGGTTGATGAGATTGGTAATCCACCTCACAACCCACACGATAGAAGGTACAAAATTGGATGTTCAAAAGTCGTAAGCGTCAAAAGAAATAGCATTTTTCATAAGTAAGTTGCATGGTGTTTTTCTCACAGTCACTCAGTGTCATAGTGTCGGACTGATGACGAATGATGATGATGTCTGATGATGAAACACTGTTCTACAAAAGATACATTGTTTCAACAATACGATACCAGTAGCGATGGAATTTATTACTATGGAGATAACGTGAGTCGTTTGAAAAATATGGGTGTCTATGTTGGAAGAGACGTTTACGAAATTAAGGCGTGTGATCTCGGCGCTCGGCTTGAGGAGCTCGGTGGCGCAGCGGTTAACGCGCTCGGTCTGCGATTGTTGAAGTAAAGCAGCTTTCGCAAAGGCTGGTCATAGGATGGGTGACCACAAAAAAAAAAAAACAGTTTTTATTTCGAGCTCCTCCGTGCTTCGGAAGGCACGTTAAGCCGTTGGTCCCGGCTGCATTAGCTGTCGTTAATAACCATCAATCCGCACTGGGCCCGCGTGATGGTTTAAGGCCCGATCTCCCTATCCATTCATAGGGAAAGCCCGTGCCCCAGCAGTGGGGACGTTAATGGGCTGATGATGATGATGATGATCTCGGCGCTAACGTAACGTGACGTAAAGGTAACGGTGCGATTGACAAGTAACTTACGAATACAATACAAATATACTTTCACATCACATCACTAATTTAAGAAGCGGAGATGGGAGCCATCGGTACGGTATGCAACCTGGAACCTGACGTAGGGCAGCAGTAACTGTCAGTCCTATTCAGAGGCGGAGGACAGAAGTCCTAGTATGGCTTTGTAATAGACTACTCTGGGCGCCATCCCACTTGCGTCAGACAGAGTACTGCGGGGCGGAAGGCAAGAGGGAAACCACTGCCCTATTTTTCCCTAAATATACTTATTGCATTAAAATAAAAAGAAATAATTACAAAAGACTCTTAACTAGGTACATGGCTAAGGGCGGCCTTTTCGCTCCTAGCGATTTCTTCCAGACAACCGACAAATAAGGCGCGGTCACATAAAAAAGACGTAGGTATTAACTTTTAACTAATCTGTGGTATCGGTACACTATCTTGTTTTTTATAATTCTAAACACAATTTTATAAAGATTATGATACTTATTTACAAATTCCATTTACAAGAATGTAAGAAGGAAGTGAATGTTGAAACTATTATAGATATTGGGCCAAAGCAATCATGATTTGCCCTAATTTAGCCTTAAAGGTGAAGGCAAAATAAAGGTTGAACTTTAGCCATAGAATAATTCGTACAAAGAATTACCTACTAAGTAGGTATTTGCGAACAAACAATGGTGCAGGCAGGCAGTATAGCGTCCCCTGCCAATTTGCTACTATACATAGGTACAAACTCACGATCATAATCCCTAATGGGGTGGGCAGAGCCACAAGTGTATTAAAGACAACTTGCAGTCACTGTTGTTACGAAGGTCTAAAACGGATATGATGTACCGTACGGTGACAAGGGATCAGCTTATATCCCTGTTATAACTTTGTTGTAAACTAAATTAAATTCGGTACTGACTATAGATCTAATCGTCAGCCTAATTATATTTTATTATACAAAATAGTGTAGTTACTAATTTCACAACACTGCGCATCTGCCTCCGTGGCGCAATCGGCTAGCGCGTTCGGCTGTTAACCGAAAGGTTGGTGGTTCGAGCCCACCCGGGGGCGATTTTTTTGGCTTCGATTTTATTTTTGTATTTTTTATTTACAATGTTATTTATCATTGTTGTTTTTTTCTAATAATAAACTTTGTTGTCGATTACAATTTGTAATAATAAAAAATATTGTGGTGATAAAAATCTTAAGTTACTTTATTTGTCGGTAGATGGCGTTGTTCACAATTTATATTGTTGGTTGAGCTGACATGAGTTTAATTTTGCTAGTTTGGAGAGTTGAATATACTAAGATAATACAATTAAAATTATCTATTTATATTGTGTTAATAAAATTAATTATTAAAATTAATAATATTTGTAACATTAATACTGCTGCAGATAGATATTCAAAATTTTACCGCTCCGACTATCACCTTCGATAGCTCAGTTGGTAGAGCGGTGGACTGTAGAGGAATAATTCAATTGACATCCATAGGTCGCTGGTTCAAATCCGGCTCGAAGGAATCATTTTGTCTCTATTTTTGTAGATTTTGTAAGCGATATTATAACAGCTTTTTTATTTTTATTTAAAAGAAAACTAAGTGCTGTCGTTTGGAAAACTGAGTTTTTTAGAGGAATCTTTTTGTCTCTTTTTTGTAGATTTTGTAAGCGATTTTATAACAGCTTTTTTATTTTTTATTTAAAAGAAAACTAAGTGCTGTCGTTTGGAAAACTGAGTTTTTTAGATTAGGAACCTTTTCTTTTCTTTTCCATTTAAATGCTTGAGCCCTATTGGTGTGAGCAGAGCAATAAGAAATCAGATGACAAGCCTTGGTTTGAGTGAATAGAATTGGGTATTTGACGGGGTCTAAGATAAATTATAAAATGCTTATCTAGAAATAGAATCCTGTCTAAGATGAATAAAATTCAATCTTATACTTTTCTACTTATTTTCGAAATTTATTCATGAATTAAGTAACAATGAGTATGACGTTTGACCTCTTTTATTGATGACGTCATAGGACAGTATGTCCATATAAACTCCATGGAAAACTATCGTTTTGACGTTTCGTCATAGAATAACAATACTACGTATAGAACGGCAACTCTCCGCTGCCTCCCTCGAACATAGTTTAGACTCGAATCGTATGGCGTCAGACGTCACACACACAGATGCGCGTGTACGATAATGTCAATGTGTAGTGTCTGTGTAGAACGAGCTTGTTTGTATGAAGTATCCGGGGTGTGGTTTCGTAAAAAGTATCTCATTTGACCAGGTTGTCAAATAGCCTATTGAGATTAGTTAATAGGTAGGTAGTTACTTGTATGAAGTTTTAGAAAGTCAGACTCATTTTAGCACATTTTATTTTATTGTAATGATGAAATATCTACCCACTTACTTAATAAGAAACTAGATCCAAGTTGCCGTTCATGTCACAGTTCGTCGTGGGTAAGTACCATTACAAAATTTATAGATAGTGTGAAACCAAATATCCGGGATATTAATTTCGAGAAACTGTGGGTTTGGATGTCCTTGGATTTAGGCATTTTATTTGTGTCTTTTATATAACCAGGTTTAGATACACATAGATCTCATACCAGACGATTGATGACTATCATTGTCGCATTGTTTTTTTATGATTAAATGGGTTATTACAATGAAAAGTGTTCATTGAAAACTACATTACGCATATTCATAACGAGAATTACGTTAATAAAACCTTGGAATAGACACTTTACTTTCAATCTAGGTAAAAAGAAATATCCCAATTTTTAATTAGAATGAAATAAATTAAAACAAACGTGTTTTTTTGGCAAAGAAAAACACATCAAATATAATAAGAATGTGATTTTTCAAAAAGGCGCTTCCGTGGTTTTCTCTATTATTATTATTATCTATTTATACATTAATCATTATTTATATACGTTCCCGAGAAATGCATTTTCGAAGGTATGTGACCTAACCTGTATTGGGCTGGTTTTCCCTTCGCGGGTTGGAAGGTCGGACAGGCAGTCGCTTCTGTAAAAAACCGTACCTGTCAAATACGCAGGTTAATAAGCGGACCTTGTGAAAAATAGAATAATGCTAGGGTGATGATGATGATGATATTATTTATATACGTATATAGGTAGGCTGATTGAGGAGCTCGGTGGCGCTGCGGTAAACGTGCTCGGTCTGCGATTGTTGAAGTTAAGCAACTTTCGCAAAGGCCGGTCATAGGATAGGACTACAAAAAAAAGTTTTCATTTCGAGCTCCTCCGTGCTTGGGAAGGCACGTTAAACCGTTGGTCTCGGCTGCATTAGCAGTCGTTAATAACCACCAATATGCACTGGGCCCGCGTGATGGTTTAAGGCCCGATCTCCCTATCCATCCATAGGAAAGGCCCGTGCCCCAGCAGTGGGGATGTTAATGGGCTGGTGATGATGATAGGCTGATTGTAATTGGGTATTTGACTGGGTCAAAGATAAATCACAAAATGCTAATCTGGAAAGTCAGCCTAAGATGATCAAAAATCAATCTCATTTTACTTTTTTTCGTTTTTTAAATGTGAATTTATTAAGTAGCAATAGTACGAGGTTTCGCTTTTATTGATGACGTCACAGGACGGTTACTCTAAACCGGCGAAATGCATAAAGACGTTGATGAGAGTAGAAGAAGCGGAGGAATAGAATAGAATAGAAATTGTTTATTATAAAAGGACGCCACACACAAAGACAAGACAATAATATAACTTATTTTTTTCACAAAACAATTACAATAAAAGCGGTCAAGTGCGAGTCGGACTCGCCCATGAAGGGTTCCGTAACAGCAAGTAACATAATATAAAAGTAAATTACGGTTTACGATTTATGATGAAAAAAAAAAAAACTACTTACTAGATCTGGTTCAAACCAATTTTCGTTGGTAGTTTGCACGCTAATCTACATCATATATTTTTTTTACTTTTATCCTCCTCTTATTTTAGAAGTTACAGGGGTGGGGGGGGACACATTTTACCACTTTGGAAGTGTCTCTCCCGCAAACTATTCAGTGTAGAAAAAAATGATATTATAAACCTCAATACCGTTTTGAAAGACCTATCTATAGATAACCCACACGTATGGGATTGATGAAAAAATTTTTTTTGACGTTCAGTTCTATGTATGAGGACCCCCAAAATTTATTGCTTTTTTCTATCATTGCGTAAAAATTTTAATGCGGTTCACAGAATACACATATGTATATTTATCAAGATTCAACAGTATAGCTATTATAGTTTCGGAGAAAAGTGGCTGTACATACGAACGGACAGACGGACGGACAGACATGACGAATCTATAAGGGTTCCGTTTTTTGCCATTAGGCTACGGAACCCTAAAAAGCATAGGAGGATGTTCATTAGAACAATCATAGGGTGGTGGTGGACGTCCTGAGATAAAAGGGCCTCACTCAGCACAAGTCACGGCTGAACCACGACGCTGGTATTATGTGGACCGAAGGCGGTGTGTCAAGTTCTTAGTAAGTGGAATTCTGCGACCTCTGCCTACCCCAACGGGAAATAGGCGTGATCTTATCTATGTGTGTATTATAAAACAGCTGACATGTAAATGGAGTGATATCCGTTGTAGTGAACCACCTTGAATTTAATACGTTCCTTTCGAAACTGATTTTTGCATATGCGTGAGAAACTAGATATATATCCTCTGTTTGAACACTTTGATACGTAATCTTGAAATGTCAAGCGGTTAGATTTTTAACGAATGAGTTGAAGAAAAGAGAAAGGGGAAGACCAAGAAGAGCTTACATGGAACAGATTAAAGAAAAGGTTAACGTCGTGTCTTATAGGGAAGTGAAGGAATTGGCCTTTGATAGACTGGAATGGAAAATGCTACACCGACAAGAGCGTGCCTCTTAAATTGATGATGATGATGAGTTGAATGAAAGTTCACTCAATACAAGCATAAAAAAATCACCAGGGGGGTTGAAATGTCCACATCGAAACAATTCATCTAAGAAAACAATATTGCAATTTGACATTTGCGCTTATAAAAGTAAGTGCGCAATGCAAACAACTGTCAAACAGCAATATTGCTTTCTTAGATGAATTGCTTCGATGTAGACATTTTAACCCCCCAGGTGTTCGGTTTTACTGAAGCGACTGCTTGTCCGATCTTTTTTAACTTGTAAAGGGAAATCCAAGCCAGTCCAACATAGAACTCATTTGTCGGGTAAATATGTGGGTTTCCTCACGATGTTGTCCTTTACCGCATCTTCTTCTATCGTGTGGGCTGTGAGGTGGATTGCCAACCTAATCAACCCTGGTGTCATGGTTACTATTGACCAGCCAAAGGCCCCTGACATGGCTCATGTAATGACTACTTACTTACATCAGTAAGTAGTAACCGGGACCAACGGCTTAATATGCCTTCCGAGGATCATCTTACTTCCGGACAATCGGGTAATCAGATAGTAATGTCCTAACCAAACTAGGGACCACAAAGTATTTTTTGTAATATGTCCCCACCGGGAATCGAACCTATATTCGAAAATTTTTGGTTTTAGGCCTATGCTGGGATTCGAACTTGCGACACTCAGTGTCAGTAGCGTTCTTCCAACTGGGATACCACGGCACCTTAATGAACGTGTATATTTAATTTCTAAAATTACTTATTAAGTAATGCGAATGTAAAGTTATAACGCTGACCTCTGTAAAGTTTCTCATAACATTATTCATCAAAAGTGATTCGGCTAATGTCTGTAAAATAATTACTTACCAGTGATAAAAAAAACTCGATGCAAATACATTTTGTATGTATTTTATAACTTTCAGATTCTGAACTGATATAACATGGTCGTGAAATAGAAACATACGTTTAAGTAAATCTTATTTGAACGCGGACTTTTCTGCTGGCCTGTGAGTAAATCCACACTTATTCGCAATATATATTAATATTAGGTATATACATAACAGCCTCCGTGGTCTAGTGGTTAGAGCGTTAGGCTCGCGATATGGAGGTCCGGGTTCGATTCCCGATGGGGACATTGTCGAAATCACTTTGTGAGACTGTCCTTTGTTTGGTAAGGACTTCAGGCTTGAATCACCAGATTGTCCGAAAAAGTAAGATGATTCCGTGCTTCGGAGGGCACGTTAAGCCGTTGGCCCCGGCTATTAGCCGTAAAAACACCTCCACCCCTCCGGTTGATTGAGGGGAGGCCTGTGCCCAGCAGTGGGACGTATATAGGCTGTTTATCTATATACATAACGCAAGCTTACGACTGTGTTCCAATTGGGGTAGTCAGAGTTATATATGTCACCGTAAAATTGTAAATAACGTTAGATTATAATCTATCTCGCGAGATTGTGAACTGTCGAAAAATTGTGAAACGTAATATACTGCTTACAATTTAACGTATTATTATTCGTCAGATTATAATCTATCGAAGTAAATCTGTTAAATCACAATCTTACAATTGTCAACTGTCCGACGGCTGTCCCTGATTGGTCGGCCTTACAGTAGACCGTTCTGTGTCCATAGAGTTAGGAATAAAACACAGGTGTCAGTCAAATAAAATAAATGCTCTTCAAGATTGTGAAATCAAGTACGTATTTATTAATTATTTAGTAAGTAATCAATAATTCTGACATCACATGGTAAGAAAAAATGTATCAAAATTTAAAAAATCTGAAACGTATCATTCAGTATACTTTTCGTGTGTAAGATAAACATGTTGGCGGCATAGGGGTGGCCCAAGGGCCACCCCCGCCGCACCCTAACCTACTGTTATGCCTTGTAAAAATTATGACAAAACATTATTATTCTAAAAAAGAATTATGGATATCTATTTATTAATCCCAAAAATAAGTTATACCTAACAAACCAGTATTCCTAGATGTTATTATGGGAAAGTAAAACTATTATGCTAAAAAACGTTATCCAAAAGGATTATGATAATTAAAATTATGACAAAAACATTTATGCATTTTAAGAGAATCCCAAATTAACATTATGCTCACTCTAATAGTTTTGTAACTCTATGGTATAGCACGCGAGGTGCGTTTCGTATCACAATTTGACGGTTTCACTTCGAAAAATTATAATCTACCGAAAAATAATACGTTAAATTGTAAGCAATATGATACGATTCATAATTATTCGACAGTTCACAATCTCGCGAGATTCAAATCGATAGATTATAATCTAACGTTATTTACAATTTTACGGTGACATATACATCGCAAGAGCAAAAAGAAGACTGAGTTTCTTTCGGGCTGTCCAAGGTTAGCAGGAAGAAATTCCAATAAGGGATAAGCTCGCCTATGCTTTATGTAACGATAAGTCGTATGTAAATTTCCTTTGTATTTTAAAGCAATAAAAAGTATACAAACAAACAAACAAGAGAGAGAGGAAGAGAAGGAAGAAAATAAATTGTTAATTCTAAAATTATAATAATTCTACTAAAATTCTGAGCTCCGACGCGCCCGTTTTCATGACTTTGTGTGTATCAATGAAATTTACTTAACTCCGATCCCTCTAAACAATGCGGGAGTTTTTAAATACTGTATTTTAAGCGAACACGCTCGTAATATTTGCCCGTATTTTCCGTGTAAGTATCTGTATTATTAATATCGATTGTTGAGCGGACGCCGGAGTCGATACGATTTGTACCAAGGTCGATCGCGATCCGCCTCTCATCCGGAACGTGTGGTCGATATCTTTAACGATTCTAATTTAAAATGATCCGGGGTGAACTTTTGGAGTAATGTTTACGAAGCTTTTTGCTGATGATGTTTGGTGTGCGTCAAGCTAGCGGCCTCAAAAAAAAAATGGGCACGAAAAAATAATTTGACCATACCAAAAAATAGTACTCTTATTGAAAAAAATAGTACCTGTTGTAAAAAAATTAGTACCATCACGGTTCTGGATTTATAGCCATGTTTTATTGCACTTGCTAGCTTGACGGTGAGCGAAATTTGGCGAGAGTTAACGACAAGGTCTTTCGCTTTGATTTAAACGCCAAAAAATAGTATCGAAATAGTACTCACCCCCTGCAAAATACCGAAAGTAGTACTTCAACGGTTCCAAAGTTATAAAGGCAGTTCTTTGATCCCGCTAGCTTGACGTTTTGAAAATACCTATTATCTGGGGAACGCTTGCATATTTCAGTATGTAACTAATGTCAATAAACTCGTATGAAATAGTACTCCCTACCATCATAATTTTGATCCGATTCTCTTTGTAGAAATGTTAAAAAATCATCATAACCTATGCCATAAATTTGTTGTTGATACAGTCACGTAGACAATTACATAACCTCACAATTTATTCGTAAGTATTGCCATTTTGGAGGTCTACCCTACCATTTCTTTGCACTTCAGTGCTGCTATTACAAAAAATTCCTATTGCATACACCCATATGCACTAATTTTAATAGAAAATGGCTGCATGGGTCTAGTTCTTATCGAAAACAATCTGTGATTTTAATACATCATAATACATTTTTAATCTGCTGTTTTATTTTATAATTTATACCTTCATGTTGAATTTGTTACGGATCGAAGTGTTTGTTAATAAACAATTTGCAGTATTTGTAGAATAACTCAAAGAGTTTCAACAATGATATTACTTTCATCTAACAACCCTGGCACTTCACCAATTTTTACCCAAAAATGGGGAAAAATACTGAAATCTGACAACATTCTTGACCATGTGTAATAATTTTGTTCGCGACTGTACTCGTCTTGATAAATGTATGACATAGGTTATAATGACTTTTTGACATATTTCTACAAAGAGAATCAGGTCCAAATTATGATGGTAGGGAGTACTATTTCATACGAGTTTATTGACATTAGTTACAAACTGAAGTATGCAAGCATTCCCCAGATAATAGGTATTTTCAAAACGTCAAGCTAGCGGGATCAAAGAACTACCTTTATAACTTTGGAACCGTTGAAGTACTACTTTCGGTATTTTGCAGGGGGTGAGTACTATTTCGATACTATTTTTTGGCGTTTAAATCAAAGCGAAAGACCTTGTCGTTAACTCTCGCCAAATTTCGCTCACCGTCAAGCTAGCAAGTGCAATAAAACATGGCTATAAATCCAGAACCGTGATGGTACTAATTTTTTTACAACAGGTACTATTTTTTTCAGTAAGAGTACTATTTTTTGGTATGGTCAAATTATTTTTTCGTGCCCATTTTTTTTTTGAGGCCGCTAGCTTGACGCACACTGATGTTTGTCCTTTGGCGAAGATTGCCCTTCCCGTGCTCTAATACATAAAGTGCTTATTTTATTCGTTTGTACATGTCCTTTACTTATGTCTTTGTGCAATAAAAAAATATTGTTTGATTGATTGAAGATTTGGTGGATTTCATTGACTGTTTATACCTAATTACATTTTTTGACAAAGCCTAATGTTTTATGCCTAATCCTTTTGTTTATTTTTAAAAAATTGTTCGAAATTAAAAATATATTTAATAAATTATTTAAAATATTTAAAGTGTAAATTGTCTTAGACTGTTATTTTTCATAAAACATACATTAAACAGCCTCTAGTAAAAAACCTAGGATCTCGAATGGCTAGGTAAGCGGACCCTGAGAAACGGATTAATTAGGGAGACGATGATAATACATAATTAGCCTAGGTATACCGGGTGAGAGCTCAGCACTCCCCATTTGTCCGGCTAAGTAGTTGATACCATCTGAGGCAAACCTACAATAAGTTACGTCAGAAAAAAATACTAGGTTTAATTAAGTCGTATCGCAAATTAACCCACGCGGATTGGTGAAGCTAGGAATTTTAATAAAACAAGTTTTTTGGGCTGGGTGAGGTGTGGGTACTTAGTTCATGTTGCGATGGATGTACGTCTGCCTACTCCAATTGGGATGTAGTCGTGAGCTTATGTTAATAATGCTTTTATTAGGATTTATACATCCCAACCACGACTATGGCCCAAAGAAAAGTTTAAAAACTAAAATCCGACTACGGAAAACTCACTCTCTAAAAAGTATGAAACAAGAAAATAGGTAGGTATATTAATTTCTCTGACATTCTTCGGAATTCCGTGGTCGTATGGCTCAAATTAGCTTCCAAACGTTTTTTCGATTCTGCTCCGCACCACCCAAATCCCCTGGTAGTTGCGGCTTCCGAGTACATTCCGCTTAGGGACGGTACTGAAAAGTATCGGCGTCCGAAGGACGTAATATACGATCCCGACGACCCGATCACTCTAGCCATAGAGGTAGCCAATCAGCTCGCGACACCAAACACTTCAGGTCCCCGATACCGACCCCGCCGGCGTGGTCGACGATTTCCCTCATTCAGCGCTTATCGCTATCGACCCACTAGGGTCGATTAATTCTTTCAAATATTTTTCCTCTCAGACGACGCCCTGAGCCGAGGTTCGCGCCCAACTGGGCACCCTCAGGCCTGTTGTCTTAAACGTTGTACCGGGTGAGAGCCTTCAGCGCTCCCCATTTGTCCGGCCAAGTAGTTAATGCCATCTGCGGCAAATATACAATAAGTCACGTGAAACAAAAAAAAAAAAAAAATTAAGCAAACTCTTATGATAGACTAGGATACGACCACGGCTGTCTTCACTACATAGTATAAAGCAAAGTCGCTTTTTCTGTCCCTATATCCCTATGTACGCTTAAATCTTAAAAACTGCGCAACGGATTTTGATGCGATTTTTTTAAATAGATAGAGTGATTCAAGAGGAAGGTTTATATGTATAATAACATCCATTAAATAGTGGAAAAATACTGTTATTTTTGAGGTTTTTAATGTGATGTCGTAAATAATTTCATTTTTTCCTAAGCATTGCACCCGAGCGAAGCCGGGGCGTGTCGCTAGTAAATAATAAGGGGAGGGTGTCTAACATACACCGTACATCTCCTAACTTAGTAAAGTTCACACATAAACTAAAGACTCATTCAATTTATTTATCAGATGTTCACTATTTTGTTTTTTTTTTTAATATTTTAAACAAAAAGTCACTTTCAAAAGAACTTGTTATTTATTAAATTGATAGAAAATAGTCACAAAACGCATCACACGTATTGAAGCTGCGGAGGTTGGGCGAACAGAGAGAGAATGAAGAAAAGAATGAATTTTGCATGAATACCCGTGAATGAATACTAAACATCAGAGATATTATATCTGTTTTGAATCAATCAATCGGTTTCAGAAATACGGTTTATTTCTGTTCACGCAGAAATGTTATACAAGCGATCGAAGAGGCAAGGTCGCTGCAGTGTTAGGATCCATGTTGAAACAAGCCCGAAATAGATTTAGACACTTGATAATGTAAATGACGGACTATCCAGGCTACGTTCCTCAAAAAAAAAAAACGATATACCTATATGGCACTGTACAGATTTTCCTTCGTTTCACATTCTAATTTCATGGTTGACAGACATGCATCTTTTATCTTTGTTAGGATTCCGTAGCCTAATGGCAAAAAACGGAACCCTTATAGATTCGTCATATCTGTCCGTCCGTCCGTCCGCTCGTCCGTTTGTCACAGCCACTTTTCTCCGAAACTATAATAGCTATACTGTTGAATCTTGATAAATATGTGTATTCTGTGAACCGCATTAAGATTTTTATGCAATGATAGAAAAAAACAATAAATTTTGGGGTCCCCATACATAGAACTGAAACTCAAAAAAATTGTTTTCATCAGGTTGGTTTGAACCAGATCTAGTAAGTAGTTTTTTTTAATACATCATAAATCGTAAACCGTAATTTACTTTTATAATTATGTTACTTGCTGTTACGGAACCCTTCATGGGCGAGTCCGACTCGCACTTGGCCGCTTTTTTTGGGTATAAAATGATGACCCATTTTATTACACCCAGGCGTAATTACATCTTCCACCCATTATTATTCTTATAAAATATAGATAGCAACATAATTCTATACATAATGTGGTCCAAATATCAAGCAACAGTTATTTTTATACAGGATGTAAGTGACATCGTAACGAATACCAAGTGGAATTTTCCGTCGCAAAATTCATGATTTTATTTTAGTTTTTTTTTAAATTATCTTCAATTCTATACTTTTGCGATTGAAAATTCCACTTGATATTAACTCAGAGTAATGAGCTAAATCAGCCCCCTCAGTATTCGTTACGATGTCACTTACACCCCTTATCAGTACATACAGATGGGTGTTAGTGACACCGTAACGAATACTGAGGGGGATGATTCAGACCATGATTCTGAGTTGATATTAAGTAGAATTTCCTGTCGGAAAACTTATGATTATTTTTTTAATTATTTTCCGTTCCATACTTTTGCGACGGAAAATTCCACTTGATATCAACTCAGAATCATGCCTGAATCACCCCTCAAAGTTTTTGTTACGATGTCACTAACTGTGTATAATATATGCTTCTGCCATTACATTGTATTTAGGAATAATTATGTAAGTACCCAAATAATGACAAAATGGGTAATTATCACGTTAAAGCTGTACAACACCATCTATAATTAAAACACACAATAACGGGTTCTTACCGCGTTTAAAATAGGGATATGCGACTCCCGATATTTTGACACTGTTGCAAGTGCCATGATCACGGGATGACTACTCCACTCCAATCTCATCAGTCATCCCGTGATCATGGCACTTGCAACAGTGTCGAAATATCGGGTGTCTGGTATCCCTATTTCAAACGCGGTAAGAACCCGTTATTGTGTGTTTTAATTATGATAATAACCGTGTTAAGTTAAAACAATGTATAACGCCATCTACATTGTTTTTGGTGAACGTATCATGGAAAGTCTCTCATTGGGATATACTCGTGCGTGAGCTTATGTTACTTGAGTCACGAGTTTAAGTGGAAATACACACACACACACACACACACACTACACACACACACACTACACACACACACTCACACACTCGTACACTTGGAAGGAATCCATCGCAATGAACTAAGTACCCACACCTCACCGATCTTTCTGTTAGACCAACGTGATAGGTGGGAGCCGTATCGCTGTCTATGATGGTCGGTACGGCCTCCGTGGTCCAGTGGTTTGAACGTCCGGCTCACGATCCGGCGGTCCCAGGTTCAAACCCCGGTGGGGACATATCACGAAAATCACTTTAGATTAGATTAGATTCGCGGGCAGAGAATTCCAGTTCTTAGCCGTTCATATTAGAAACGAGGAAACGAAATGTTTTAGTCACTGTGGTTCTGTGGTACACCGGCTTGCTTCTCAATCGGGGAGCGCGCGTTCGAATCCCGGTACCAGCCTTACACCAATGAGTTATTAATTTATCTTAACTGCAGTTTTCACTGACACAGTTGGTTCGACCATTTTTCTTCTATCGTGTGGGTTGCGAGGTGGATTATCAACCCCATCAACCCTGGTGTCAACTCTGAGCCGCCAAAGGCCCTTGACATGGCTCATGTAACGACTACTAACTTGCAGTAAGTAGTAACCGTGATCAACGGCTTAACGTACCTTCCGATGCACGAATCGTCTTATTTCCGGACAATTGGGTGTTCATCCTGTAATGTCCTAACCAAACTAAGGATCACAAAGTAATTTTTGTGATACGTCTCCACCGGGATTTGAACTCAGGACCTCCGGATCGTGAGCCTAATGCTCAACCACTGGACCACGGAGACCGTTCATCAATACGAGTATAATGCCAAGCATTATATTTGAATAATAATGAAGATATACCTGACAAAATTACGCGTATTCATGATTTTGGCAAGAGAGAAACCACTGCCCTATTATTCCCTAAAAAGTTGCACGGAGAGGAATGCTACACCGACAAGAGCGTGGCTCTTAAATTAATGATGATGATTTTGGCAAGTTAACCAATTGGGAAATGAAATTACTGATGCCATTTTTTTTTGTTAAAAGCTAAAGAACCTTCGCTTACATCCTCCCTCAATGTTATTTTATTAAACTTACCTTTAACATAATATTGATCGTAGATTCAGTCTCTCTGGTTTCGCAATGCTCTGATTATTTTCACAGTAAGCTTTCCATTGCGTGTTACGTTCGCGAGTGTATTGCGAGAAAGGTTGACAGCGGGTAATGAATGTGCATCGGACTGGAATCTTACTCCAGAACCGCCAAGCGCGTTCACGACCTGCGTTGACCGGTTATCTGTGAACGTTACTGCAGTGGAGTCATTTAAAAAGATAACATAACATCATACCTGTATCTTCGGAGGGGTAAGCAGAGGTTTTTTTTAAGAGGGCCTTGAGCCGAGGATTCCTTGCAGTTTCTTTTCCCCGGCTATACAGGTTGTGAGAAGCTGCAGTAGTTTTAGGCGGATGAGACGTTCGTTATGTAAAAATTGACGATTCAAAGTGTAACTATGTTACCTATTGAATAAATGTATTTTTGAATTTTGAATACATAGTATACATACAATCATGAGCAATATAATGTACCCACTTAAGGACTCTGTCGCACTAACATATTTGACATTTAGTGAGACTTACAGTTCAATTTGTCAAAAATGTTAATGTGACATGGCATGGTACCAAAGTGTATACATATTAATGCTCGTGACCGTACTCCTGTCCAGCTATGATTAACTCCCATGTAATGGGGTGTGAACTGCCATTAACGGGGCATAAATCCAAACATGAATTCTAACTCATAAAGTCGTATTTAGTAGTTTAGAGCCTGAACCGGGATTCAAACCCGTGACACTACGATGTCACGCGTGCCCCGAACTAGGCAAGTCTCGTATTGCAAAAGTTGTGCCGTGAACGTAACACAAATTTGTTACCTACCCCGTTAGGCATAACAGTCGTGACATTTATGTATTTACATGTGTATGTAACAGTAGTATTATAAGGTTTACTACGTTACGAAAAATAACCTTTTATTAAACAATTTCTCTTTTTCTACAACCAATTACATGGCTTTAATTTGACGATAGGTTACTGTGACAACGTCTCCTTCACAAATAACAAATAAATAAAAAGTTGTTATATGAAATAGCGACACGGTATTACATGCCACAATATAATTGGCTATGTAAACTTAGATATTACAAAATTTGACCGACAACATTTCCTTAGTCTTTCTTTTCTAAACAGAGGAATATACCCGTATTTTATAATGTTAACTAGAGTCTTCCTTCATACTTTTTTTTATTTGAAAATTACATTTGTGTCTCCGACTTCAGGACTTTATTCACTGGAGTCGAGGATATCGTACTGCCAACAAAATAATACGAAAATGATGACGTCATGCCATACTGGAGTAAACACGAGTTAAGATAAGATAAGATATTTATTGATTCCTGATTTGTATTCCTGAGGAAAGTACAAACAGGAACCCTGTAAGGAAACAGGTATTACCGTTAAAAACTCAGAGAGAAAGAGAGAGAGAGTTAGGGTTGAGGCGCCGTCTAAGGGTGGTATTAATAAACTAATATCAGTTTCAGACTGCCCTCAAGATCATGTCAATGTAACAGTTCTCATATAAAAACAGGGACTTGATCAGGGTCTTGAAGGCAGCTGAGATTAGTTTATTAATACCACCCTAAGAATACCGATTTTGGGCTGAGTTCGAGTCGATTCAACTGATGACGGATTCAAGGAAGGTTCGAGTGACCATCTTAGAACATTGGTGTAAAACTGCTTCCTGGGGGGTTAAAATGGCCACTTCGAAGCAATTCATCTAAACAAGCAATATTGCAGGTCATGACGAAAACAGATAGAGGAATTGGCTAGTTGACAACTTTGTCAAATAAGATATCTACTTTTTTGAAACGTCAAAACGATTTTTAAGGAAGTTGTGCGGACATACTGTCGTGTGTCCGCACGTGTGTCGTGTGTACATGAGAAGTAATTGTACTTATAGCTCTGTCCACTTCGGTTATAGACTATAGTAATATAATTAATGGGTCACAAAAACGATAATCTCTCCCATATTCATCCCATCACTAATTTCCACGCTTCGCAAGTCTATCCAAATTTTATCTTGCGTCGTGCATTGGAGTTGTTGTAAAAGTCAATCTCATATTGAAATATAATCGTTTATTGTGCTGAATTGTGCTATATATCTAAACGTTTTAAAAGCTTGAAAGGTCAGCAGATAAAGTTGGGAGGACTAGCCATAGTAGTGCGTGCACCGAGGTAGGGGAACGTACGCGGCCGCAGTACTCGCAGTCGGGTTTTCGCACGTACCGGCGACGCCCGTCCCAAGCCAACCAGCATCTCGCATTTCAAATATCGAACTTCGAATTTTGAACTTTTGAATTTCGAGCGTGCTTCGAATATTTTGATTGGCCGATTTGCCCCGAGAGTGAGTGTGTTGTTGAAAGGATTTTTGGTGGTAAAGTTTTTAATACTGCGTTTCGTCGTCTCCCTTACGGTAAGCTTTTATTTTTATTTTTAATTAAGGTATGATTAAAGCTCTAGGGATTTTTAAAAGTATTATTTATTGAATGTAGAAATTATTTAGTAAATTACGAGCTCTGTACGAGTACTTATTTTAATACTAAAAACAAAAAAGTTTTAAAAAACTTTTTATCAATGCCCACAAAAAAGTTATAAAAACTTTTTTTTGTGATTTTTTTGGAGAATGGCAGACAGCAATCTAATTGTTCACCTACGGTCTCTGGCCATCGTAATCATTTTGATAATCGTATCATAATTTTGTCGCAACACGATATAGCGTGTCCAGTAATTATACTTAGTACGTTATATCTCAGTGTTTCGATTTCTTTCGCCTCTGCACCGAGATTTCGTAATTTCATCTAATAACATAATTTAAAATTATAAGTTGCAACTCTACGTGATAACTTGATCAATACTCAGTACGATGGTAATGATAAGTTGATTAAATTAACATGTCATGCTTATCGTAATTATTTTTGGTTTTAAGAATTTATATAATATGTTTCCAATGTGGTAAATAATAGTGCTTCAAACACAGTGGGATAACTGTTCAATACATATTTCGCCACACCAAAAAAGTAAGAAATATCTCAACAAAAAAAAAACTTAATAATTATACTTAAAAAAAAAAAAAACATTACTTAACTGTAGGTACTATTGCAGAAAATCTCTAACAGTTTAAAAATATTCATTAATCTGTAGACACCATCTAATTTTATTTTAAATATCTAATTTTATTTTAAATTAAGTACACCTGTCATTTTCTTCATCATCGAATATGAAATGTGTTGTTTAAATTACGAGGTTTTATTTAATGTATTAATTGCAACAAATACCTTATAGAATACATACGAATTAACATTATAATAAAATTGGCAAATCAAATCAAATACACTTTATTGCACTGATAATTATTTATGATACAAACATGAATTCGAAAACAAATACAACTATGGTTGGTTTAGGTCTGTGCAATCATCATCTCCTTAGCATTATCCTGTTTTTCACCTTTGAAGATTGCAAACAAATTCGACAATCATTGGTTCAGGAGGGTCCAGGCCTGTGCAGTGACGTCATAAAAGTACTTTTCCAATATTTGCAAGTAAAATACATCAACGCGCGCGTTTGGTCCAACTTACCGCTTGCTTACGTAACTAAAAATACAGTGTTACAGTTTAGTAAGTAGGACTTAACTTGTACTCATGTTTAGTAGAACGTGTGATGATGTGAACGATTACTTACTGCTTAGAGATTTTTGTTAGAGCTAACAATGTTTGGTGTTCTTACCTCTTTGCGTCCTCCGTGGTGGAGCGTTGGTACCGGGTTCAAGTCCCGGTGGGGGCATATCATTAAAATCACATTGTGAGCCCTAGTTCGGTTGGCACATTACATGCTGATCACTTTTCAATTGTACGTTAAGCTGGTGCGTTATGTAATGGAAAATATTTTGGAAATCACGTGATGTTAACTATCTATGATCAAAACAATAGGAGAGTTTCCAACTAGTCAAATCAGTTACTTTTTATTAAACGTCAAAACACGAAATTACTATAGAATTTTTATGAAAAAGCAGCCTGTGACGTCATAGAAAAACGTGACAAAAGTCATATTTTCTTTATTAAAATTCAAGAATGAGTAAGTTAAATAGAAAAAAGAAAACGTTTTAACATAACTTATTAACATAACATCGTAAAATGAAGTAACTTTTTAGTTTAGATAGGTGGTGAGCCGTTTCTCCCTTCCATCATCATCATCCATGCCATCTGCGGCAAATCTACAATAAGTCAAGTCAAAAAAAAAGGTGATCCGTATCGCCGTCTATACTGGTCGAGGCAACTGTGTTACTGACTGCGTTAGTGGTATTAAAACAAACAAAATTAAATTGTGAGTGCACAGAAACAATGCACTAAAATAAGAACGCATAGATGGAAATACCACTTATCACTTACAAACACGAAGACCGATAAATAAGTAATCTCATTGAAAAAAAAAAACACGCACTCGAGACCACGGGTCCATAAAATTAATATTTTTTTGTATAACATTATGATACCATTGCTCGATTCAATAGCCATTGACGCGTTTGCACGGTTGTAATTATAAAATGACACAATAATGCGGTAATGGATAGCGAACACGTTTGTTTAGTTAATTAGGGTTCCTTTGTTATGTCATTACATAGATACAAACATTAAATAACGATTTAAATTATAACACAATTTATTTATTACCTTCTGAATAAAGATATTTTGAATTTCGAATCACAGCTGTGGAGTGGAGCCACAAGTAATCAAAAGACAATTTGCAACTATTGATACGAAATCGTAAGGTAGAAATGATAATTCGAATGATGGGAAGTGCCCATTATCGCCCATTGTGATTGTTCATTATATTAAAGTCCTTCGTCGATTTTTATTGTATTTTTTTTACAGTTTTTTTTAACATATTATTATGTTACCATGATTCATGAGATGAGCATCTGTATATAATACGATTTTACACACAACTGTATGTTTCCTACTTATAATTTAAGTAACAGATTTGCATGTACATAAATCCACTATTATTATTAACTTTCTTTGTGTTTACAATATGTTTTTCGAAAGTTATTGTAGAAATTTCACTTTCAAAATACGCACTGGAAATTTAATTCTACAGTTTTTTTATTACGTACTTTTTTATGTTACGAATGTTTTTAAACGATCAAATTAACATTTTCTTCAATTGCCAAAGAAAACTTGCACCAGAATTCACGTAATAAAAACAAAACATAATTCTTCTTTTTAACCGACTTCGGAAAGGAGGACATAATTATAATGTCAATAGATCGACAGTATATTTTTTATACGTCCGTTTTCTAAACTTGAACTGTTATACAATCAAATTCCTGCCTAGTAGTGGGATGTATACAAACTTTTATACTTAGTTACACAAATTCACTTCAAATCAATTAGCTTTTTTGTACGGAACCTTCTCACGATATAGCCGTCGTGCACTTGACCGGGTTTTAACTTTCACAGTGCAAAAACGTGTTTTGCGGAAGCAGCTAGCCGGAAACTGCGTACACGACCACTCCGTTACTTTACGTCGTAACTTATTAATACTAAACGATTATATATAAACTGGACAGTAAATTCGTTAGTTTATTCGTTTTCGTAATGAATAAACCAAAGCCAATTTTCGAATTCAAGTTGGGATCATAAATTATTATCACGTGCTCAACGGCGAAGGAAAAATATTGTGAGGAAACTCACATTCCCGAGCAATGCGTTTCGAAGGTATGGGACCTAACCTGTATTGGGCTGGTTTTCCCTTCGCAGGTTGGAATTGTTGGAAGGTTAGACAGTCGCTTTTGTAAATGATTCTGATGCTGATGATTCGCTTTCGCGACTATACTAGCCTAGGAGTGAAGAAAAACATAAAACGCGTTCAGGGGGGTTAAAATGGCCACATCACAGCAATTCATCTAAGAAAGCAATATTGCAATTTGATATTTGCGCGTATAAAAGTAAGCGCGCAATGCAAACAAATGTCAAATAGCAATATTGCTTTCTTAGATGAATTGCTTCGATGTGGCCATTTTAACCCCCAGTTCTTTTCCTCCCCAAGCATAGTGAATAAAAAACTTTTCAAATTAAATAGTGTTATCGTGACTCGAGTGGGATGGCGCCCAGAGTAGTCTATTTCAAAGCCGTACTAGGACTCCTGTCCTTCGCTTCTGAATAGTACTGACAGTTACTGCTGCCCTCTGTCAGGTTAGGTTACAGTCCCTGTGACTTGCCCCTTCCATTCTGCAGTGCCGTACCGATGGCTTCCATCTCTGCCTCTGCAAGCGTTGAGACCGCTAGTTTTAAAGATACAAATAAGTAACCAGAACACGATTAGCTACGTTTATGGTATGTAAAACCGACATGGAAACTATAATTTCTAACATGATGAATGGTCATCGATTGGCTGATCAATAGCCACCACACTGTTCACCACCCGTGACACCACCAGGAATCGAAGACCTTCGAATCGCGAAGCGAATGCAAATATTTCAGTGTTACCAAGAAAGATGGTTAGATAATTGTGCTGGCAAAATTTAAGTTCACAGACACGAATGCGGATTTGAACTTACGACCTCTTAAATGCCAGGCGAATGAACTAACAACTAGGAATAAAAAATAGGCCGTGTATTAAAAGAAACAAAAAAGAAATGAAACTAGACAGTTTGCCTATTTTTTGTTATATATGAGTTTTATGAGTGTTCTCAAAGTACAGTCATACGTATACTAAATCATGCCTGGATCCCAATCGAGTTACGCAGAATCTAAGTTTATGTACTTATTATTTATTGCATATTGACATTGATTTAAATTGATTCACTCAGGAATCCAACCTGGACCTTTTGGTACCCAATCCAAGTGCTTTTAAGTACTAGACCACATAGTCTTAGGACTTGGTATCAAAATTGCTTGATAGCTCTCTTCTGATTACTTGTGGATCAAAGTTTTTGTTTTTCTTTTTGCACTAACTGCTTGGCCGGACAAATGAGGCGCGCTTAACGCTCTCACCTGGCTATCGCTCAGCACATTCCACAAGTAAGTATGTACAAAAAGTTCGCGTACTAGTGTATTAACTACTAATTTTACGACCGTTAAAAACGAACCGTCGCATAATTTCAATACATTATCAGAGACATTATACAAAGTTAAGGAAGTCATTTGTTCAATGTAAACCTAAAAGAAAATGTTATTTAGTATTATAGATCAAGGGATACCTATATTGAAATAACTAGACTTTTGCGTGGTTTTGTTAACTAAAGTCACATTGGGATGTGATGGGGCACGAGCCTTCCCTATGGATGGATAGGGAGATCGGGCCTTAAACCATCACGCGGGCCCAGTGCGGATTGATGGTTATTGACGACTGCTAATGCAGCCGGGACCAACGGCTTAACGTGCCTTCCGAAGCACGGAGGAGCTCAAGATGAAAACTTTTCTTTTTTATGGTCACCCATCCTATGACCGGCCTTTGCGAACGTTGCTTAACTTCAACAATCGCAGACCGAGCGCGTTTGCCGCTGCGCCATCGAGCTCCTCTAATTAGTTAATGAAATACATTATCAAAGACATTATACAAAGTTAAGGAAGACATTTGTTTAATATTAAAAAAATGCATTCTACGGCCCAATTACAAGCATACCTAGTGTGTATCCGTCACATAATGAACACAAGAGTAAAAGTTATGATATATTACGTTACGAGGAACGACCATGGTTGGTACTATACTATGACGACTAGATACGCATTTTTATATAAAATTTCACTCACTAAAGAAATAAAACAATTACCTATCAGAATCAGAATCATCTATTCAACGTAATTATCATGGATAAACTTGTTGAACGTCAATGTAACATTTTTGAATTTACGTCATTTCGCAAGGTGTTATGGCTGAGGAGAAGAAATGACAAGAAACTGCAACAGCAACACATCTTTTAAATCAATGATACCCTCATTACAAGTTATTTAATAACTGGAGGAACACATTCAATACCAGACATTTTTATCATTTAGGTAATCATTAATCTTATAATAAGCTTTTTTATATAAAGTAAGCTTCACGTGAGCTTTAAATTTATTCTCTGACGAATTTAAAATATTATCTGGTATTTTATTGTAAAAACGTATACATAACCCCAAAAAAGATGAATTTAATTTACTTAAGCTTTACAGATTTTAAGTAACGTTTGAGTATTATAAAATGTTTGCTTTTTCTATCAATTTTATTATTTAAGTACTACTTTTTTCTTGCGAGTCTAGAGCACATGTTAGATAAACTCTTTGTCTACACAAATGTGTTTTACGGAGCGGAGAATGTATTGCACTGCTAGCTGGTGTGAAAGAAGGTATTTGTACGGATTTCATTCTTTTATGACATTATTATATCACTCTGTCCAAGTAGTTCCGTTTCAAAAACATTTTTTTTTGTTTTGGTTTTCCCCGAAGGGTAAGGCAAAGGGAACTATGCCCATACAGCCATGTCTGACGTATTTTTTTTCTTGATGATTAATGAAATGATGAAAGGTGATGATGATGAAACCTAAGCCCCCACCCTCGGAGTAGACTCCTACTCCGAACCCCAAACGAATTAACTCAAAAGTCCGCATAAACTTTTGAGTTATGAAGCGGCTTCCCGGCACGAAGCGAAAATAGGCAGATACACTTTGTTCATTGAATACTCCAATATAATAACACTCGCGAATGTCTTCCGACTAACTTAATGCGATCATTAACCACAAAACACCACTTCGTATTAATTATTTAGATTACTCAATGAAGAAAGCAACTGTCCCGTTCCCGTCTCCCGCCGAAAAGCCCGTTTCAAAAACAAGAAACAAGAAACATTTATTGAGAAGCTGTGTAGGTACATACATGCAGGTGTCAAACATTATGAAATTGTCTCAACAGCATGTCCATGTCGGACGTACAACATTACAAATAATGTCAGTATTAAGCATCAAGGAATTATGTAAGTACCTAATAATTAGTCACATTATAAACATTTGTCAAATTTAAATATCATTGTTGTTGAAAATATTCATTCAAGTCATAAAATTCCATATCAACTAGCCAATGTTTTAGACGTTTTTAAAAATATGACCCCGATTCCTGCAGACACCGCCTAATTTTATTTTAAGTTATATCCATCATTTTCATATCCGTCGAAAAGGAAAGGGACGGATGATTCACAGCTCTTAATTTTAGGAAGAATGAGTAAATGAATGAATAACCCGGGCGAATCAAAAAGGTACGTCCCTGGTATGCAATCCGTTTGACGTGCTGTCTACTTAACTGTGTCGGGTTATTGACTGATGTAAAATTTTTAGACGGTTGGTTTAGATTTGTGCTTAAAATTGACGTGTGTTCCATAAATTTTATGCTTGTCGATTACCCGTCCCTTTCCTTTTCGGCGGATAAGAAAATGACAAATATAACTTAAAATTAGATGGTATTTACAGGAATTAGCACCATTGTTAGTGTTAAAAAAAAAAACGATTATCCTACTTCACAATAACAAATATATTTTATTTCAATGATATAAATATACACGTAACTATCATCAAATCATCAATCCTACCGGGGTGAATAGAGGCTATGGAATTGATTTGCTTTGATCTCGATTTTGATTGATTCTCTTTTGTTATTTTATTAAAATGAGGATAAAAAATTGCCAATTTCTCCTATCAGGTGTCCCAGTGTTCTCAAATTTAAAAAAAAGCTTCTAATTTTTATGCTGATGGTTATAGGCTGAATCCTTGTTCCCATAAGGTTCATCATGTCCATCTTAGGACTTCGTATAACAGTGACTACAAACTTTGATTGATTATTTGTGGCTCTGCCTACTCTATTACGGATTACGGGCGTGAGTTTATGTGTATGTGTTAATGTTATCCACATTTCATAGTATCGTGTTTGTTTGTAATATAGGAAGTCGTTTTTGCGCTTTATATGTTAAACGGTGTAATTTGCAATCAATGACAAAATATCGCATGTCGAGTGAAGTGGAATATTCAATGCAAAATCGTGTTTGTCTTGAACAAAGGGATTCTAAGAAATTCCCTCGAGCGATACACCTCCAACAGTGTCCAGTCCACCAAGGGCCTTAGCCAAGTTGCAAACGATTACGACAACCGAAACTGTATTTTATGTGATTGACTTAAGATGACATGTCAATTCCTCATCATCTCCTTAGCAATATCCCGTATTTTACAGGGTCCTCTTACCTAACCTGAAGATTTTCCCGTAATATATAAAAAAGAAAAAAAATACATAAACATAAATAATAATAATAGTAATAATAATAGTATAAGTAGGTAGTATATATAATTTCTAAATTCTAAAGTAAGTTTAGTTACTTACTTATATAAAAAATAGTTGATATTTTTTTTTAGATTTAAGTTATTGTTGGAATACTTTTGCGGTGCCCTTACAGGGTGTCACATGTTTGTACATTATTTACTTATAAGAACTGTAAGCCACCATGTGACATGCAACAAATGAATAAATAAATAAATAGCCTATATGCGTCCCACTGCTGGTCATATGACACCCCTTTATCTAGCCTTTATTAACCGGCGGGAATAAGAAAGATACCGAAGCAAATATCTAAATCTTTTTGAATAGACATTAGTTGAAAACACAGAGATCGAACACAAAGATTTTTTTTTAATTTTGGTGCAATAAAGTGTATTTGTATTGTATTGTAAAGATAAATATACTATGAACTTTAAAGAAGTTATTTTAATTTGATAGAATAATATGAATAAGACAAGTACCTGTAAAAAACTAGGTTGTAAGTTCATACATACATGTATAATCTTGCGCCTATTCCTTACCGGGGTAAGCAGAGATTATAAGGTCTCGTATTATTCTTCAAAATAAAATCTAAAATATTTATTTTTCAAAATTGGCTTACAAAGTTAACGCTTTTTGAACGTCAAACAAAATTAAATTACTTACATATTATGTAACTAGCTGTAAAACTACTACCACATCGGAATCTGTAACGCTGAGGGAAAGACTTGAAATTAGACAATGAGGTTCGAATTTTAAAAGGAATCTGAGGCTGGTCTTGTTATATCACTGAGATGATTAGACGTACACACGATGATCCCGGTGTGTTATTGCAAACATTATATAAACAATAATTATTGTTTGTCTTTGTTCTTCCATCAAAACGGATATTGAATGTCTATGCCTATCTATATTTATATATCTATTGGCTTAAGTGGATAAGGCCATGTTATAAGAAAACCAGGGGGGTTAAAATGGCCTTGACATTTGCGCATATAAAAGTAAGTGCGCAATGCAAGCAAATGTCAAATAGCAATATTGCTGTTTTAGATGAATTGCTTCGAAGTGGCCATTTTAATCCCCCAGGTATGCTCAAAATTATCCCCCATCCCGTGATCATGGCACTTGCAACAGTGTCGAAATATCGGGAGTCTCATATCCCTGCTTTAAACGCGGTAAGAACCCGTTATTGTGTGTTTTAATTATGCTCAAAATTGACAGCTAACATTTCAAGGTTAGCCCAGCTGACGTTATCCCACACTGCGTTGCCATTTCGTAAAAAATAAATTACGACCAATGTTTTTAATATACTTCGCAAGGAAATTTTGAACTTTTAGTAAAAGATTTGCTCACAGTTTTAATGTATGTGACAAGTAATAGTAATTAAATACATTAGTCAGTAATTCACTTAATTTTCAACAATAAAATTTACGTCCTTGAAATGTGGGAAATACAATGGCGGCTTGTCATAGGATTGAACATACATGGTTTTCTTATACCATGGGTAAGGCAAAGTTATCCCGTTTTCACAAGGTTCGTTATTAAAGCAATTGACAGGTTAGTTTTTTTACACGACTGTCAATCTAACTTTCCAATCCGACGGCCTTTACTAAAGGTATATATTGCGTATGGCAGACAAAAATAAAATATCCTACGTGGATCGTATATCCAGCTTAAGCTCCCCAAAGCCCTTACTAATATTAAAAAAAAATCACCTCAACTAATCTCATGCCATTGCTTTCTTTGGGTTTCCGTCAAGCAGAGAATAAAGAATATTACTATCTATAGAACGGTAACTTTCCGCACCGCACCAATTTGTGTCACGTGCCGAGCTGAATTTACCTCACCCCCTTTGGGTCTTCCTATAGTCGAAATTACCGCTAAGGAGTAAGGGAGTGAGCGCACGGTCTCTCTGTCCCGCTCATACTTACGCAGTAAGGTAGCCCACGCGAAAGATGATTTTTTTTATTGTAGTGTAAGGGGTGTGTGTGTCAACGATAAGCATATTTCACGATATCAACGATTTAAAAACTTTCTTCCGTGCTTCGGAGGGCACGTTCACCAACCTGCAGTGGAGCAGCGTGGTGGAGTATGCTCCATACCCCCTCCGGTTGATTGAGGGGAGGCCTGTGCCCAGCAGTGGGACGTATATAGGCTGCTTATGTCTGTGTGTGTGTGTGTGTAAGGCGATTCTCACACTGCCCCGCATGATGCAGCGTAGCGCGTGGATGCGTATTCTTCCGTTGCTTGTAAGTATCTCCGTTTGTATAGAAAACACGCACAGTCTAACACACAGAAAATGCATCCACGCGCGTTCATGCGGAGCAGTGTGAGAATCGCCTAATTCAAAGGCAAAGGCACGCGATTTACCCGATACAGGATTCGAACCCGCGACCTTACGACACAAGTCACACGTTTTCACAACTGGACTACCACTGCCGCCGCGTGTAGTCTTAGTGACGTAATATCAAAATGGCATAAATAATTATATTACCTCATCCATAATGACTTCTATTGCATTTGATAGATGCATCCTTGCACTTAATTTAGTTACGAGATCATAAGTGATTGTACCTGGATGTAATTTACTCAATAACAGTGTAGACTTTCAAGTATAATTAGGTCAAATCAATATACTTAGTGCGTGTACGGTCACGAGCATTAATGTGTATACACTTTGGTACCATGTCACATTAACTTTTTGACAAATTGAACTGTAAGTCTCACTGAATGTCAAATATGTTAGTGCGACAGAGTCCTAAAGTGGGTACATTATATTGCTCATGACTTATTGTTCCTAATCTACTGTTAGATAGAAAATAATCGATCGGCCTAATCTCGAGTGATACATCACTAGGCTAATGAACGTCACAACACTGGCTTCTGTATTTTGAAAGATCTAATTTGTACCGGGCATGGAAGCTATTGTAAAGCATTATCTTTATTGAATTGTACGGTCTCCTGGGTTTAGTTCGAGTCCCAGTGGGGTCAAATACTCATATTGCCCCACCGGAATTTGAACCCGAACCTGAGCTTATGTGATGTTATGCTATTTTGCCATTTTAGTGACAGCACACCCCGGACACTTCATTCAAACAACCTCGTTTTACACAGACACCACACATTGACGTTATCGTACACGCGCATCTGTGTGTGTGACGTCTGACGTCATACGATTCAAGTCTAAACTATGTTCGAGGGGGGGGGGGGGGGAGGTAAACCTAGCTCAGGCGCTGGTGGGGAGCGGAGAGTTGCCGTTCTATACGTAGTATTCTTCCTTATTCTATGGTAACAGAGTGGCTTTACCTACCACAGAAGGGATTGAAGGCGTGAGTTAGATAATTGCTCAAACTAAAAAACAACAATGTCATACAATAGAAAACAAAAGACACTTTTGCTCAACGATAGACTGAAACACTAATTGCTTCCTCTCACTCATTTAACAAAGACAAAGGAATGAAACATAATCAAAAGCAAGTTCTTTGTTACTTGATTCTGATTGAAAGAAGGCGGTAACTTAGTTACTGCCGCTTATGTTACAAAAGTTACAATTACACATGGCGCAATATTTTACTAATTACAATTTTGACAGATTGTAATGTTACTTTCAGCCCATGAATCACTATTAGCGATTAAGATTGATATGTGTAGTTTATTTAATTACCTAGTCGTTTAACTATACTTACA
Source organism: Pectinophora gossypiella (assembly GCF_024362695.1). Taxonomy (NCBI): domain Eukaryota; kingdom Metazoa; phylum Arthropoda; class Insecta; order Lepidoptera; family Gelechiidae; genus Pectinophora; species Pectinophora gossypiella. The sequence continues at coordinate 3,096,905 of NC_065422.1, forward strand.
TAAAGTGAATGGTATCTATTCTATTCCTTTTGTTATGAACAATTCTGCAAAGTGGCTATTGAGAGTCAAACAATTATACATCAATGTTGAGAGTTTAATATATTTAAAGTTAAAAAGGCAAACAAAATACTAGCAAGTATTTCTATATATTTTCTAATATCATCATCATCATCAGCCGTACGACGCCCACTGCTGGGCATAGGCCTCCCCCAAGGATCTCCACGACGACCGGTCCTGCGCTGCCCGCATCCAGCGGCTTCCCGCGACCTTCACCAGATCGTCGGTCCACCTTGTAGCGGGCCTACCCACTGAGCGTCGTCCGACACGTGGTCGCCATTCAAAAACCTTTCCGCCCCATCGGCCATCGGTTCTCCTCGCTATGTGTCCTGCCCACTGCCACTTCAGCTTTGCAATTCTCCGAGCTATGTTGGTGACTTTAGTTCTCCTGCGGATCTCCTCATTTCTGATTCGATCGAGCAGGGAAATACCGAGCATAGCTCTCTCAGCATGCCAAATCCTTTCCAGTCCAGAAGCTTAAAAATATCCTCCAATGCAGCAGTGAACAGTTTCGGAGAGATGACATCTCCCTGTCTCACTCCTTTTTCACTCCATTTTGTAATAAGCAGGCATCTATTTGTTACGACCTGATTACTCTAGCCATGGAGGCAAACGCTTCAAAACCCCGATACCGACCCCGCCGGCGTGGTCGACGATTTCCTATCATTCAGCGCTTATCGCAATCGATCCACTAGAGTCGATTAATTCTTTCAAATATTGTTCTCTCAGACGACGCCCTGAGCCCAGGTTCGCGCCCAACTGGACACCCTCAGGGCTGCTGTCTTAAATTTTGTACCAGGTGAAATCTTATTGTAAATTTGCCGCATATGGCATTAACTACTTGGCCGGACAAATGGGGAGCGATGGAGGCTCTCACCCGATTGCCAAAAAAAAAATACAAAAAGTGAACTTCGCGCATAGGTAGTTCATTACCACAAAATATCTAGGTACTAACTATTAAATAGAGCGACCAATTCAGTACAATTAGTGATTATATTTCAATAAGATAACATTTTACAATCGTCTCAAAGCGCGGTTACAATTAGATCTGTCAAAGTACGTAAGCTAGTGTTGTGTCATTAGCATAGTGATGTATCAGCCGATATTAGATTGATCGATTCTTTTCTATCTAACAATACTTATATGCAAAAATTCGATTTCTACATTAATTACAGTATTAAATAAAAATACTTTTCGCCTATGTCGACAATGTTCTATAATAATATACTCCGTAACACTTTAACTTATGACTTACTTATTAAACTGCCCGTGAACTAACTTAACCCACACTTCATGCTTACTTGAATGTTACCAAAATTATATTCTGTTGATATAAACAGTAAGAAAATAAAGTAATGAATTTACAACGACCTTGCTTTGTTTAGTAGGCGTAATGGTTGAGAAATGTAACGTGATAATTTTGGGTTTAACCGTAACAATCTCATGGTACGCAAGTTGCAACGTGGTAATTCATAATTTTATCATCATCACGCCTGAACTCCTGAAGGAGTAGGCAGACCTGTATATCATATATTATACATATTATGTATATAATACCCACAAATTATGTTCGAAATATGAATTCAAACTCAAAGTTGAAATCAGTGGTACCTCAGAATAATAATGATTAAAATTCTTGCCATAATATTTTCATATAACTATCTTCATAAATACTTTATTTTTGCAACAACCTGCAGTGGAGCAGCAGCATACTACTACCGTCTCTTTCGCACTAAGCGATTATATATAGATATCTCAGTTCCGCCCCCGCGGCACAACAACCGCCCTCGATATAAATCGCGGTTGTTGTGCCGCGGGGGCTGCTGTCATTTATTTATTAAGTACTACTACATCATATATATAAAATATTAACAACCAAGACAATTACTAAAATTAAGACTTGTATATTGTGACAATTTCAGTGTACATAGCCTCTACAAATTAGTACGTAAATTAACAAAGCAGTCTCTATTTACCCTGAACTGACAAATATGAATAAAATATGAAATTAAAGTAGAATAAAAGAAAATGAATTTACTTAATACTTTATAGTTTAGAATTTGGACTTTGCGGCCAAGTAGTTAATGCCATTTGCGGCAAATCTACAATAAGTCACGTAAAAAAAATGGACTTAAAAAGTGTCAGTCTAATCATGTTACGTTTTACAGGGTGTAAGTGGGCTTTTCCGTTGCATGCATAGTGCACTTTAAAAACAACGACAAAACACCACACGCATATTACACTTTTTTTGTTAGTGATTTAATGTGTGTGGTGTGATGGACTAATCTTATGGGCGATAGGCTGATCCCTTATCACCATAAGGTTCATCATATCCAGCTTACGACATCGTATCAACAGTGGCTGCAAGTTGTCTTTGATTACTTGTGGCTCTGCCCACCCCATTAGGGATTACGGGCGTGAGTTTATGTATGTATGTATGATTTAATGTAGATTCGTCTGGGATGACATTCACTGCTTAGCTGATGGGGACGTTTCCACTTTTTGAGTGTTCCCGGCAGTAAAAAGGCGCTAAACTTACATAAAAAGATTTTACTTTTAAGTAGTCGTACATGTGTCAGGGGCCTTTGGCGGCTCAATAGTAACCCTGACACCAGGGTTGATGAGGTTGTTAATCCATCTCACAACCCACACGAGAGAAGAGACCTAACTTTTAGGCAGATAAGGCAAGAGTTCAAGAATGAATAAAGCAGCAGAGAGAAGCAGAAAGAAAAGCAGCCAGTGTCCTTGCTATTTTTGGGAACATTCGCATTCTGGGAACATTCCCATTTTGAGAACATTCCCATTTTGGGAACATTCCCATTTTGGGAACATTCCCATTTTGGGAACATTCCCATTTTGGGAACATTCCCATTTTGAGAACATTCCCATTTTGGGAACATTCCTATTTTGGGAACATTCCCGAGAACGGCACATCTCTGGTTGCAACATGTAGCAGCCATGAATAATCGCTAAACACGTTCGTATTCACTTTTTGTTCCTTTGGCTTTGTTTGTATGGTTCTTGTCTAATTTGCATAATGATTCATGCTCAAACGCAACATAAACATTGAGAAAGTATTGTGCGAAAATTAGAATTCACCTCGTAAAATGATGTCGAGTTTCTTGCGTCGTTTTTTTTTTCTCTTTTTCTCTTCAGAGATGTATAGTATATCCAATCAAAAACATAAATGTGAAATGACAGCCAAGTTCAATATTATGATAAATGCCTTGGTGGTTGACTTCAACGACAAAAGAAGTGAGATCCAAATGGGTGCCAAGTTCAATGGTCAGTCCTGTTTATTTATAAGTAACAGTATAACATATCATCATATTATGTCATAAGATATTATCTTCTTATAACATAAGATAATGTATTGTAGCCTAAGGTCAATAATAACCCTGACACCAGGGTTGATGAGGTTGGTGCTCCACCTCACGACCCACACGATAGACGAATGAAGTTAATTGACGTCATATTACCTCTATAACGTAATACCTTAACAGTATCCTCTAAGGCCTTGTCCAACCGCAACAAAGAAAAAAAAAGTAAGTTAATTTACATGTGGGAGGTGTGTAGGCTTCTGTCAAAATTCAATGAAAAATTGACTCGAAACAAAAGCTCACAAGGTCTGCAATAATGGATTTACCTATTAAAACAATGCCATTTACAACATTACTTATATTACCTTTTTTGACGTGACTCTGTAGATTAGCTTCTGGGGGAGGGGGTGATCCCAAAAATAATACAACCGCAATTTACTTGTAGTGTGTATTTCTTACAGATGGTACAAAAATAGGTATTATGTATTTTTACTCTTTGCCATGCAAATGAGCTCTTTATGTCATGCAATGGCTCCATATGATAATACATGACTCTATAGGGAGGACAAAGCAAGTGTGTAAAACAAAAAAAGAATATCGTTATGCGTTCCCACAATCGTTTTCGCATTTGTAGACAAAATAATGGACGTAAAGAAATGCTATGTTACAATGAATCCAACCCTCAATGGAACAGCGTGGTGGAGTATGCTCCATTCTCCTTCCTGTTGATTGACGGAGGCCTGTGCCAGCAGCGGGGGACATAATTAATGATTTTTTAGGTTTTTTAAATTATTTTTAATTGTCAAAAAGTAACCTCCCAGCAATAACTTTTGCGATAGAAAATTTCACTTGGTATTAACTCAGAATAATGAGCTGAATCATCCCCCTCAGTATTCGTTACGATGTCACTAACACCCTGTATAATAAAGGTTTTGTTCATTGAACGGGTTTTTTGTATACGTACGATAAATACATAGCCTAGCGGTAACGAAAGCGGAAAGCATTTTAGTCCTTTGCCTTACTGATAGATTGATGCGTAACTAACATTAACTACTGCTCGTAAGAATCAATTGCTATGCGTTTTATATTCAACATTACATAAACAGTTTGGAGGCGATTAAACCTTACGTATTCTGTGTTTTCATTGCACATACCTATCACTAATTAGTTCCAGTGTAACTCCGACGTCGTACGATAATTACCCAAGTAGGTTGATGAAGACAGCCGAGAAATACCTGAAAGGATTGCAGCAATTTAGCGTCTGTAATAAAAAATGAAATTATAGGTTAGAGTTGCTAGGTTGGTTTAGAGCTGCGAACTGAACTTAAAGAATTATATGATGTCACACAGCCTGATTTTATGACTTTGTCTTCTTCTATCGTGTGGGTTGTGAGGTGGATTACCAACCTCAGCAACCCTGGTATCAGGGTTATTATTGAGCCGCCAAAGGCCCTGACATGACTCATGTACGACTACGTACTTTTAGTAAGTAGTAACCAGGACCAACTGCTTAACGTGCCTTTTTCACCGCTCCCGAGTGACCTAACCTGTATTGGGCTGGTTTTCCCTTCGCGGGTTGGAAGGTCAGACAGGCAGTCGCTTCTGTAAAAACCGGACCTGTCAAATCTTCAGGTTAGGTAAGCGAACCCTGTGAAAAACTGGATAATGCTAGGGAGATGATGTTTTCGTTCACCGCTGAGCACGTGACAATAATTTCTGATCCAAACATGATACAAATTCGAAACTCATTGATTTATTCCCGTGCATTGTAAACGGATATGCCAAGTTCTTGAATATTCAGCAGTTACTACTTGCTTGAAAGTGTGATGATCATTTTTGTAATCGCGAGAATGTCACAAGTTTTTATTGACCGTAAGCAAGTCAATAAATTATGCAAATAAAATGTCAAACAAGATATAATTTCGTAAACGGCGACAAAAAAATGCTCTGAAATGTAAATAAATAAAAAGATAATAGCTTTTTTTATTAGGTAAAGACGAGCCATAAAAATGTAAAGCGGCGTAAATGGAAGTATTTATCGCAAAGAAAGGTAAAAAATGTATAAATATTGAAATTTACTCATAATACTTGTATTTTTAAAACACTATTTTAATAGGTGATTTAATTTTTAATAACACTTTTGTTTTACAACACCTTAGTAGGCACCTATTAAAATAGTTTTTTGAAATATGAATATTATGAGTAATTTTAAATATTATTTATATTTATTTAATGATTACTATGACCTTTCTAAAATGAGAGAGGGGTTGATTACCTTAGTCATATTTATCTTAAAACATGGAATCTAAAGTGGTTGCAAGTTTTCTTCTGATCACTTGTGACTCTGCCCACCCCATTAGGGGTTAAAGGCGTCAATTTATATACCAATTTATGTTATTTTATTGGACCTTGGGAGGTTACTTGATTAACATGGTGATAACATATACATAACAGCAAAATAAGCTTTAACACAACGTCTCTTAACAACAACGTACAAACTTTTTACACAGTGTATCAAGTATCAAATACAATGTGTTTAGCTGTCAAAGTATCAAGAAATCAAGTCAACGTTCCCACCGCGGCGCCAAATCGTGCGACTGGCAGAAGACAACGTCGGTAGGGTTATTCTACTATCATCTAAAATCAGTTTTCTGTATTCTTTAGAACTTCTTTGTCTGTCTTATATGTTCTTTCGAAAAAATACTAGACCCCATTTAAAAAAAAATAACGAATATGAACTAACTGTCACCAGTTCAGAGGTTCCCATCAGCATAAAATGTGATGTCAATTTATAACTGTCAACTTACATTTAATTCAATTCTTTCCGCACGGAAAGAATTTGTTTTTCGTTGTGTAAAGTATTTTGTATTTGTATTTTTTTTTGTATTTGTAATTGATTAAAATATTTTTTTTTCCGCACGGAAAGAATTTGTTTTTCGTTATGTAATTTTGTAATGTACTTAGTTGGTAAAAACTGGTTAAAAGATTCCATTTACTTATATATTTTTGCAAAAAGGGGCCATAATAATAATGTTTATCATCACATCATGTTTGAATTGGAATGGATACAATACCAACGACGAACAAGGGGAAATAACCAAGTAAATGCAAACGGCGTCACATGAAACTAAAACACGAGACACCCATCGCAGAATATGCCCAAACTTGACCTAACACACATAGTACAGAATAACCCGCCACAACTAGAGTAGAGCGTGTTACGTCACGTCGCAACGAACTCTTTGTTTTCTCCGCTTTCGATTTTATTCTGCGCCCGCGCACGTGATATGGACACTGGTGGAAACAAACGCTTATAACGATAGACAGATTCGCGATAGCTCCGTCATCTCGATAAGATGGTATTAACAAATAATTATATAGCGCAACAGTGTCTTAAACAATAGTTGGTTATAATTAAGATGGTATTTGATTAGTCGACGAGTGCTGGTAATGAGATAGAGAATTTAATTATTATGTATGAGATAAACGAATTATTTCTAAACAGCATCTGTAGCATAATATTTTATAAAAATACTTACCTACTAAACAGAAAGCGAACTTGTATTTTTAATAAATTGATCCGCCATTATCTTGGTTCTCTCCGGAAGAAATCAACCAACTTTGGTCGATAGAATTAATGGGTGATTCTTTAACGACAGTTTTTTCGTTGATTTATCTGGTAGAATTATTTTTAACCATCATTAATTTTTCTTCTATCGTGTGGGTTACGAACTTGATCAACTCTGGATAATTAATTACCTGTAAGTAATGAGGAATTTAAACGACAACCAGTCATCGTATCCAATTTCGTTTAAAAATTGTTTGCAAGTTGTTTTGTTACCCGATTACTAGCTATAGAGGCGGCCAATGAGCTCGGGACAACAAACACTTCAGATTCCCGATACCGACCCCGCCAGCGTGGTCGACGATTTCCCTCAATCAGCGGTTATCGCAAACCACCCCCTAGGGTTGATCAATTCTTTCAAATGTTTTTCCTCTCAGACGACGCCCTGAGCCGAGGTTGGCGCCCAACTGGGCACCCTCAGGCCTGTTGTCTTAAACGTTGTACCGGGTGAGAGCCTTCAGCGTTCCCCGTTTGTCCGGCAAAGTAGTTAATGCCATGTGCGGCAAATCTACAATAATTCACGTTAAAAAAAAAAGCCTCTCACGCCATCTCTTTCGGGGTCTGCACCTACGCGGGTTTACGTATGCATGTTATTTTTTTGGTCAATATACAAGATAATCTTATAATTGACACAACTGTCATAAATACAAAACGCAATACATGCTGGTATCATGCCTGCCCACATTAGCATACACGAGATGTAATCTTTGATCATGCAGACATTTTAATTTCTGACACCTGAGCTGCGACTGTGTAACAGATATACATTTATAATTTCCATGATTTTACACGGTATAGTTCACGAAGAAAAACACAGTTGTTCTGTGGTGTGGATCTTGTGTTGGTAGTGGATCTTCCTTCCATCGTGTGGGTTGTGAGGTGGAGTACCAACCTCATCAAGCCTGGTGTCAGGGTTACTATTGAGCCGCCAAAGGCCCCTGACATGGCTCATGTAACGACTACTTACTTACATCAGTAAGTAATAACCGGGACCAATTTGATTAGGCTACAGAAAAAAAAATACTTAAGTGCTTTTATTTAACAAAGTTTGTGATGCCATCCCCATCGATCACGACTGATAAAAAATCATATTACTTATTATGGTATGAGGAAGTGGATATCTGCTCCACCAGGAGAAGTTATCATATCAGGACATCTTATAAAAACCAAATCATTTGTAGTTGTGTGTAAAGTATTGATATCAATTATTTGTGATCGAATCTGGTAATATAATTTATACTTAACCCCACTTATGTTTCCTCCAGAGAGCGTGTTATGACACAATATCTAGAAAGAAATTTTTATATAGATTGTATTAAGTGGTATATTCAGTAGTATTAGTTAGTAGATATAATATATCTCGAGTTATCTCTTTTATAAACAGAGATGTACCAATCGTAAGAGTTGCGTGACAATTGTCTATAACCGTAAAATAATGTAGCTAACGTTTTATGTCGTAATTTGTTATTTGTGAATTCTTCTGATAAGAAGTGAAAAGGTCCTCTTGATAAATGGTTTGTGCGTTTGTTGCAATGTTTATGTTCTTCTCTAGATTTTCTTTTCACGAGATGTGTTTTTTAAGGTTATTATTATTGTTTATTGCACACGAACTTATAAAAAAATACCTATAGCAGAAATGAACAATGGTTTAACAGAAATTACGGTTCTGAGAGACAGAAAAAGCTCGGGTCCACTTAATTCTACTTTTGAGTTTGAATTCATGTTTTGATCGTAGATAGGATTTATGCCCGGTTAATGGCAATTGGTCGACTTAAACATAGCCCGCAAAAAGTCGAGGAGTTATGTGTTTCTGTGTGTGTCTAAGGCCAGGCGCGCACTACGAGTTTTTCGCCGCGCGGCAGAAAAAAACAGCGGCATAATGTCGCACTGTAATTATGTACCAAACAGTTTTAAATTGTATTGCGCGCACTTGACGGCAGATCCACCGCAGCAGCGCAGTATTACAGTGCGACATTATGCCGCTGCCCTTTTCTGCCGCGCGGCGAAAAACTCGTAGTGCGCGCCTGGCCTAATAAACAAAGGCATTCAAACATAAAATTAATGTTATCCATCTAATATATTGCATGGACCAGGGACCTCGTATAACAAATAGACAAGCAATCTCTGGAAAAAAACTCCACGGTGCATCTTGTCACAAGCAACATCGTGTAACGTCACTGTGCAACCGATATTGAACTTTATTTGAACAGGCATAACATCTTCATTTGAACGGACTTATATTATCCACATAACTTAATAGATACCAGGGATGTTAGGGAGCTCCGTGACCGTAACTGAAACTATCGGATATCCGATATAAAAAATCATCCGTAACCGTAACCGAAACCAAAATAAAAGTTTCGGATAATATCGGATAGGGACGGAGCCCAATTGAGACACGTTTTAAACGGCTGGCTGCTGCCAGTGTCGGCACACAAGCCGCGCGCATTGTTTGTTTTTTCTTCTTTTGTCGTCATAAATTATTATATAACTTGTCGTTATAACTTTTGTCGTTATAAATAAAACCACTTTATTAGGTACCTATTTTTTATTATTGAAATTCCTTAAAAAACTAATATCCGTAACCGAAATTATCCGAAACTAACGGATAATCCGAAATAATTTATTATCCGTATCCGTAACCGTATCCGGTATAATTATCATTCTTATATCCGTATCCGAAATTTTATATCCATAACATCCCGATAGATACGTATTTACAACACGGTTCGTGTGCTTTCGTGTCTATTTGTTTATAGGATATCAGTGATAAAACGTAATAAGTGTTGTTGCAAAATGCAGTTTTCATTTCAATATGGCCGGTCGCTGACGGAGTGATGGCGGAAAGTGTTAGACCGGTTGTACTGACCTATATAATATTACTGCGAGCACTATGCATCTATCTATAGACATAAGTATACTTATGTACTATCAATGTATTATTAAATGCTACTATGGACTGTTATGCACGTAAATACTTCGTTAAGATTTCTGTTTTTCTCTCGTATGTTAATGATGTTTTCGTTTGACATATTACATGCTGATCACCCGATTATCTGAAAGTAAGATGATCTATTAGCAATTGGGTCGTGTACTAAGTTCAAGATAAATTATGAAAATCTGATTATTAAATAAAGACAGATCTAAAACTAACGAAAAACATTTTCTTTTTTCTATTTAACTTATTTATAATGAATTTCAATCAAGAATTCCGTAATAATAAGTGCGACATTTTGTCACGTTTATTATGACATTACAGTGTGCCGTTGCATACAAATTCCATAGTCATTTCGTGTTTTGACGTTAAGTAAAAAGTAACTGATTTGACTAGTTGGAAACTCCTATTGTGCGTGTGTAGTTTATGCGTCTATAAAATTAAGTGCGCAATGTCCACAAATCTCGAATACAAAAATATTGTTTTTATGATGTGGTCTCTTTAGACCCTTTGCACACGTATTCAGAAAGAAATCCGTCGCAGCATGGTTTCATATAGACTCTCGCTTACCGCTGCCCAGCCTACAACGTTCACAGCAGTGATGTGACGTTCCCAATGGTAGAAAGGCGTAAAAATTATGTAAAACGGGTTATATTTCCTAGTCTTTAGGCAGATAACATCAGAGTACAAGAAAGAAAAAGCAGCTAGTGTCCTTACTATTAAAGAGTTTTTACAATTCCATTTTCATATTCGCAATATCGCTTCTGCGTCGTCATCATCTTCAACATTAATTGCTACGTTTTTAGGGAATAATAGAGCAGTGGTGGAGCAGTGGGAGTGGTGGTGATGGTGCCCCTGATGCCGGGCAGCAGCGGTATCAGTACTGGTTGGAGGCCGAATCACTGATTGAGAAAATGGTCGGTGTACTGCGGAACGGAAGGCTATTGGGGCAACCATCGTTCTACACGCCATATCTATGGAGTAATGGCATTTACTCCACTGACAAGAGCGCAGCATTTAAATAAAGAGAGAGAGAGCAGTGGTTTTCCTCTTGCCTTCCGCCCCGCTGTACTCTGTCTGACGCGAGTGAGATGGCGCCCAGAGTAGTCTATTTCAAAGCCGTACTAGGACTCCTGTCGTCCACCTCTGAATAGGCCTGATAGTTACTGCTGCCCTACGTCAGGTTCCAGGTTGTATACTGTACCGATGGTTCCCATCTCCGCTTCTGCAACCGTTGAGGTCCCTATCCGAACTCAGCCACCATCTCACTCTGGCTTACTGAAGTAAGAGGCGCCTACCCCCGTGGAAGGACGCGCAGAATTGGAATTGCCCCAGTGGAGGGCAGAGAAGATGACTCTGTCCTCCCTGGGCCCGGGTTAATGGTTATGTATGAAACCAAAACAAAAGACTTCTGTATGCATTCGTCTTAGCATAACTGATTCTTCATAAATTCATGTCACATAGTTCAAACGATAAGTAATTCAAAACTGTGCACATGTTACATTTTGTATGCAGACAGGGATGTGAAAGTCTAAACTTAATTTTACCGATGCACCTCTGCAGTTTTGTAATCTCTGACTTAGCATTTCCCCTTTGTTCTAACATAATTGTCTTTCAATGCTATTGTTACTTTGTTATAGAGAGTTGCTGCTAATTAAATAATAGGTAAAATATTTTAGTGTTTTCTGAATGAGGTACTTTCCAGGCTAAGTCCCCCTCATAATATTATATAATTATATTTTTTATGTTTTGTTTTGTTCGTCTGTATAAAAAGATCGGCGAGGTGTGGGTACTTAGATTTCCTTACAATGGATTTATCTCTGACTACCCCTTTGGGATATAGGCGTGCACTTATTTAAAAAAAAAAAGATTTTCCGCTTGCCAGTAACGAATTGCAATTTTTCATTCGATTTCATAATGTTCGAGATAGAGTTAGTGCAATTTTGCACATTTTTTAGAATAAACTAATAACTTATTGGCGCAAGCCCGGTAAAATTAAGATATTCTTCTTCTTCTATCGTGTGGGTTGTGAGAAGGAATACCAACCCTGGTGTCAGGGTTACTATTGAGCCGCCAAAGGCCCCTGCCGTGGCTCATGTAACGATTACTCAACATCAATAAATAGTAACCGGGACCAATGGCTTAACGTGCCTTCCGAAGCACGGATCATCTTGCTTTCGGACAATCAGGCCTGTAATGTCTAAACCAAACTAGGGATCACAATTCACAAAGTAATTTCTGTTATATGTCCCCACTGGGAATCGAACCCGGGGTCCCCGGATTGTGAGTCCAACGTTCAATCACTGGACCACAGACGCCGTATTTAAGATATTTATAACATTATACATTTTCTATGCGCAAGTACTCGATAACGGACCACACGAACGTTACATTTGGTCCGGTTTCTTACATAAAAATTACGTAAAACGCCGCGTGCGCCGGACATTATATAGTAACGGTTATAAACGTGTTTCTGGCTGAATGAAAGCATGACCATTGACGACACATACTTCTTCTTCTATCGTGTGGGTTGTGAGATTACCAACCTCATGAACCCTAGTGTCAGGGATACCATTGAGCCGCCAAAGGCCCCTGACATGACTCATGTAACGACTGCGTAATTACATCAGTAAGTAGTAACCGGGACCAACGGCTTAACGTGCCTTCCGAAGCACGGATCGTCTTACTTTCGGACAATCAGGTGATCAGTCTGTAATGTCCTAGCCAAACTAGGGATCACATAGTGATTTTTGTGATACGTCCCCACCGGGATTCGAACCCGGAACCTCCGGATCGTGAGCTCAACGCTCAACCATTGGACCACGGAGGCTGTTATTTAGTGCCCGGCTATGTAGTGAATGATATCCGAAGCTAAAATAAGTCACGTCAATAAAAGAAAGGCTCTGTCAAGCGCCATGGGTGTTCACTACTAGGACTAGGAACCTTTTAAGAAAATATACATACGTAAAACTCAAGTAAAAATACTATGGATATGTCTACCTGGGTATTTGAAATTGGTAACTTTTGATAGCAACTAAACGGCTTTCCCAGTTCCAGATTTAGTTGCTGATGTCGCCAACTGGCGTTAGCGTAGGCTATCTGCAGATTTTGACGAAACTTATTTGCACCTTTTAAGATTGTTAATAAGACACAAATCATTTTTGCAAAACATTACAGATACGTTAGTTAGCAAAGTCAGCCACGATTAGCAATAAAATGAATTAATTAATATAAAAAAGTAATAATATTCTTTTATAAAAACAATTTTAAATTAAAAGTGGTTTCATTCATAATTTTAATGTAATAAACTAGCGCGTCCTACTTATACGTAAATTATGAAATTATATTCAGAAAATAAATTTACTCGTTTTGCATTTTAATTGAAATTTACAAGTTCTTTGATTTATGTAATAGCGTTATAAAAGAAAGAAAGATGCATTGCCTGGTTTTAAATTTATTATCTGTGTATGTATGCGTTAATTAATTAATTTATTTATTTTTACTTTTATTTTTTTTTTATTTATTTATTTTTACTTTTATTTTTTTTTATTTATTTATTTTTACTTTTTTTTTGTTATTTTTTTTAATGTTACAGTTTTGTTTTTCTTCATGTAATCCTTTTAACCGCTCTTGGGATGTAGGCCTCGAATAACAGATTTTCACTCCTCGCGATCTTATGTTTAATTTTTCAATAAAATGAAAAATCGTCGACCATAATACCTTTAGTACCATCTTATACAGTCGTCATTAGAGTACTTACGGCCTCTGTGGTCCAGTGGTTGAGCGTTCTGCTTACGATCCCGGGTCCCGGGTTCGAATCTCGGTGCGGACATATCACAAAAATCACTTTGTGATTCTAGTTTGGTTTGCACATTTCAGACTGATCACCCTTATTGTCCGAAAGTAAGATGATACGGGCTTCGGAAGCCATGTTAAGCTGTTGGTCCTGGTTACTAATTCCCGATTTAAGTACGTAGTCGTTACTTGAGTCACTTCAGGGGCCTTTGGCGGCTCAATAACAACCCTGACACCAGGGTAGATGAGGTTGGTCATCCACCTCACAACCCACACGATAGAAGAAGAAGAATATCTACTTAAAACTATTAAACCTGACTTCTAAATTCAAATTCAGTTCCAGCATGTTAGTTTTGTAAGGTTGCATGATTAGCATGCATTAACGTGCACCTTGCATCAGACTAATAAGATACAAACACACAACGGTCATTTCAATTAAAATGGCGTCAATCATTATTACGTTCGTCTGTTCGTCTGAATTTGGCAATTATTATAGAGCAGTGCTATTTTAGAAATGCGTTTCGGAGTTGTGTGACCTAACCTGTATTGGGCTGGTTTCCCTTCGCGGGTTTTTGAAGGTCAGACAGGCAGTAGTAGTAACTTAGTAAAAAACCAGATCTGTTAAAACTTCAGGTTAGGTAAGCGGAGCCTGTGAAAACTAGGATTATGGATGACTATTTTGATGGACCTCCTACCTTTTTGGGCAATAAGCAATAGGTAGGATATAATCTGTTACTATTCTTATGAACTTGGCTTAACACGCTACCGCATGTCTAAATTGATTGTGATTGTATAAGGGTGAAATATAGAGGCTTATAATATACTAGCGACCCGCCCCGGCTTCGCTCGGGTGCAAATGCTGAGGAAAAAATGAAATAATTTACGACATCACATTAAAAACCTCAAAAATAACAGTATTTCTTCGCTATTTAATGGATGTTATTTATATTAATATATAGGAAAGTTTATATATATATAGACTTTCCTTTATATTTATATAGGAAAGTTTATATATATATATAGACTTTCCTATATATTTTCTTTTTTTTTTCTTGAATCACTCTATCTATTAAAAAAACCGCATCAAAATCCGTTGCGTAGTTTTAAAGATTTAAGCGTACTTACATAGGGATATAGGGACAGAAAAAGCGACTTTGTTTTGTAATATGTAGCGATAAGTAAATAAATATTATTATTATTAATAATTTTCACTAACACAGTAACGACCTCCGTGGTCCAGTGGTTGAGCGCTGGGCTCACGATCCGGAGGTTCCGGGTATGATTCCCGGTGGGGACATATCACAAAAATTACCGTGTGGTCCCTAGTTTGGTTAGGACATTACCGGCTGATCACCAGATTGTCTGAAAGTAAGATGATCCATGCTTTGGAAGGCACGTTAAGCCGTTGGTCTCGGTTACTACTTACTGATATATGTCAGGGGCATTTGGCGGCTCAATAGACACCAGGGTTGATGAGGTTGATACTCCACCGCACAACCCACACGATAGAAGAAGACTAACACAGTTGGCTCGACTATTTTGTTAGTTACTGCCATTGTATACGGCTCACCATTCTCCATTGGAGGAGCTTGGTGGCGCAGCGGTAAACGCGCTCGGTCTGCGATTGTTGAAGTTAAGCAACTTTCGCAAAGGCCGGTCATAGGATGGGTGACCACAAAAAAATATCATCTCGAGCTCCTCCGTGCTTCGGAATTCACGTTAAGCCGTTGGTCCCGGCTGCATTAGCAGTCGTTAATAACCACCAATCCGCACTAGGCCCGCGTGGTGGTTTAAGGCCCGATCTCCCTATCCATCCATAGGGAAGGCCCGTGCCCCAGCTGTGGGGACGTTAATGGGCTGGTGATGATGATACGGCTTACCTGCATCGCCATGTTTGTAGCTTAGTCTACCCCTAAAGGACACGAGCGTGAGTTTGTGTATGTAAGTATGTTGCATGTCAGATTTGCAATGCTGGTTACGACAGACGTAAATAGTTCATTACATGAAAACCTCGCCGCTACTTGATATACCAGATTGCAACAGTTTTGACATGAATTAAGCTATTTTAAACGTAAGTAGATGTAATGAAGATTGAATATTGATTTCAAATGAAAATATTGTAATATTGCTTGTGGTGGAATGTAAAGATATATATAACGTAAGTTCTAAATATTTTTATGTCTGATCATAATTAGTAGGTACTATACTGAGCAAATAGTGGCCCTGGTTGTTTAAAGTTATACCTGTCATTCTCTTATACATCGAACAGGAAAGGGACGGACGATTAACTAGTGTTAATTTTAAAACGAATGAGTGAATGAATTAATAACCCGGGCGAATAATTTTATTAGCCCGGGTTATTAATTCATTCACAGGTGCTTATTTAGGCACCTCGCTAATATGCAACCCGTTTTACGTGTGCTGTCAACTTAATTCTGTCGGGATATTGGCCAATATACAATTTTGCGAAGGTTTTTTAAATTTCTGCGTAAAATTGACGTGTGTTCCAAAACTTTTATGCCTGTCGATTACCGGTCCGTTTCCTTTTTGGAGAATAAGAAAATGATAGGTATAACTTAAAATGAAATTAGATGATGTGTACTAGAATCGGCACTATTATACATCAATGTTAGTGATTATTGTTATCAATACTAAGTAATTAATACAAATTATAAATGCGATAGTTACTTTGTCTATCTGATACCTTTTCAGGTTACCTTAGCCAATTTAAATAAAATTTAATATGGAGATAGTTTGAAAACTACAAATAGAAAGAAAATAGGATAGTTTTTATCCCAAAACTCACTCGTAAGGGATTGAAAAGTAACATATATTTTTCAGGAAAACGGGATAAACGCTAGAGATGAATCGATTATATTTTTCTTGATAACTAGACAACACCATAAATTCTTGTAAGTGAAATCCGTCACGTTCAGTTAACGAGAGTTGTACATGCGATAACCTATGACTTGGTCCCATAGACGGTTGAACAATAGAACTACATAGATGACCATCTGACTGCTGGCGAGCAGCGGAATGAGAAATGAGCGAGCGATTTATTAGTATAATATCTTTTATTTTACACACGTACAAAGTCAACGATAAGATGTACCAAATACCTATATTTTCATTGGTTTACTTACTTCTATTTTTATTTGACTAAAGCTAAAAGCGTCATCTTAAGAACAAACATTGCCAGGCATGTGCCTCGATTACCAAAATGGCGGAACGGAACAAAAATGGCAGTTGGCCGCGCAGTAGCTTCACTAGTTGTCATAGTTACGCACTGCCTCTCGCGTCCCCCTCATACCACTTTCAAGGTCATTCAACTTATACGGCGCGGATTGTACCTTAATATTCATAGCGAGGCATTTGGTACACGCGTAAAATACAATGCGAAGCATGCTGCGTATGGCGTGCGGAGCACATGCCTGGCAACTTCAGTATCCGCATTTAGCTAGACCCTAAGTAGACGCCTATCGCCAGCAGTCACAAACGACTTAATATACAGTGATTCTAAAGCGATTGTTCACGTGATTCTACACGAGATTTCTGTAATAACATGTGTGAAATGTATAATTATGAGGCAAATTAATTATCTAACGCGAGCTAAGCGAATTCGTCTAACGCATAGTGTAAATTATAACTACTTTACTTAGTGCCTTGCAGCCAATCAGCTCGCGACAGCAATCATTTTAACTTAGGGGCCTAAGGCCGGGTTTCCACTGACGCGAAGATGAGCGGAGAAGAATGGAGATGTGCCGATTTGACCAATCACAGCGTTCGAGAGAGCGAAAAACGAAGACGCCACACTCACTCCCTCACGGTGATTGGTCGATTCCTGCACATCTTCGGACAGCTCCACGTCAATGGAAACGCAGCCTTAGCCAAGTTGCAAACGATTATGACAGTCAACAGTGACAGTGATAAAATTGTATGCGATTGACATAAGGTGATATAAAGTGTCCCATTTTGAAAGAAAGAGAGACATTATTTATAATAGGTCAGTTTCGAACTAGTCAAATTAGTAACTTTTTACTAAACGTCACAACACGAATTGATTATAGAATTTATGTGAAAAAGCACACTGTGACATTATACAATTCGTGATACAACGTCGCACTTAATAATTGCGTTTTTCTTGATTTATATACAAAAACAAATTAAATGGAGAAAAGAAAACGTTTTTGTCAGTTTTAGATCTGCTTTTATTTAAATTCAGAATATATCTTTAATATATATAATAAATTCGGAAATTTATAATTTATCTTTGACCTAGGAAACTACCCAATTGTAGGATGCCGTAGTAACAATATAAAATGAAAACTCAAAACTACATAACAAATTGGTGACGGTCCTCACTTCTTTTTCTTTTATCGTGTAGGTTGTGAGGTGGATTACCAACCTCATCAACCCTGAAAAAAAAATATTTTTTTTCTTTTAAGTGCTTCCATATAAATCTTCCTAGTAGCTAATTAAACGTCAATTACAAAGGCGACGGCATTAGAGATAGATTTAATGAGACAATTGTAACAATTGTATAGAATTATACGTCAGTCAGATTACATATATTTCTTCATTGACTGTGTGATCCAGTCGGCACATTGTTATCTTAGTAACTTGGTTCATTAAGAAACATTTGAAGTGTGTTGTTCTGAGCTTTGTTTGTGGGGCACTTATAGTCGTCATATTCTCCACTGTTCATACATACATACATACATAAACTCACGCCTATTTCCAACCGCGATAAGCAGAGACTATAGAATTCCATTTATTTGCTTCCATCCTGACACACTTCTCTTGCTTCATCCACATTCATCAATGGCTTCATACACGCACGCCGGTGCCAGTGTCCACTGTTCATATCTCAGCCTTCAGGGTTGATGAGGTTGGTAATCCACCTCACAACTCACACGATAGAAGAAGAAGATCTCAGCCTTAACCAAGTTGTAAACGAAAACCGACAGTGACTGTAATGAAAATGAGGTCCATTTAGAGAGGACCGGCCTCCGTGGTCCAGTGGTTGA
The DNA here is from genome assembly GCF_024362695.1 of Pectinophora gossypiella. Taxonomy (NCBI): domain Eukaryota; kingdom Metazoa; phylum Arthropoda; class Insecta; order Lepidoptera; family Gelechiidae; genus Pectinophora; species Pectinophora gossypiella. The sequence continues at coordinate 3,115,664 of NC_065422.1, forward strand.
GCGTTAGTCTCACGATCCGGAGGCCCCGGCTCGAACCCCGATGGGGACATATCACAAAAATCACTTCGTGGTCCCCAGTTTGGGCAGGACATTACAGGCTGATCACCTAATTGTCCGAAAGTAAGATGATCCGTGCTGCGGAAGGCACGTTAAGCCGTTGGTCCCGGTTACTACTTACTGATGTACGTACTTAGTCGTTACATGAGTCATGTCAGGGGCCTTTGGCGGCTCAATAATAACCTTGACACCAGGGTTGGTTAGGTTGGTAATCCATCCCACCCACACGATAAGAAGAAGACCTAACACAGCAAAATTTCAGCGACTGAGAATTTAATGTTTGTGTTTTCATAGACAAAATTCGCTTTAAAAAAATAATAAAATTGCTTTATTTCAGATTACAATGATCCATAATCTACATAATAAAACATTTTAATAAATTAAAATAATAAATAAAATAAAATCAGATAAAATCAATTAAAATATAAAACAATGATCACGAAATAGGTACATACATTCGCTTTTTTGCTTTGTTCGCTTCGTTATATTTACATGTTTTTTTTACACACTTGAATTTTTCCTCCATATCCGTGACGAAACATATACTCATGGTATAATTACCATATATAAATTATCCTCATTACAATGCTTTTGTTATCTGTGGCATGGCATTGTAATACTTATCTTACTATTGTAATACTTATTACTATTAAACAGAACGACGAGTTTAGTTCAATTAGTGATTATATTTCAATAAAAATAACATTTTACAATAGCTTCTAGGACTAGACGCTATTGTAAAATGTTATTTTCAAAGTCTAGATGGACCAACAGCCAATATACGTAATTACCATCCACCTGAAAATAGATAATTGAATACTTTTTTTAAAGATAATTTTGTGATCTATAATTTTGTCTGGGGTAATTTTACGATTAAAAAACCCATTCTTTTTTTAACTTTGACCTCGAATTTTTTTTTATAAATTATTATGTAATTTACCCAGAAATGAAAATAGGTAATTATCACGTTAAAAGTGAACAACACCATCTATCGTGTGTTTGGGGAACGTCGATTGGAAAGTCCCTAATTTTTTGGTGATCATCAGGACCGCATTTTGTGCCGAAATGTAAGACAAAAAATATGCATGAGATAAGCCAACTCACCTATTGTCTCTCTATTTGTCCGGCCAAGTAGTTAACATCATCTGAGATAAACCTAACATAGCATCACGCCAGTATCTCCAAAAGGGTAGGCATAGGCGAACCTCATTTTGCAACCATCTAGTCATGAGTCATGACCGTCAATTTAACTGGTTCCTTTTTTTTTCTTCAAAAAGTATTTTTTCTTGTACCAATTCTTCTTTTTTTTTGTTGTAGTGTGCCTGGCTGTAACTTTTAATACCTTTTGTTATTCCGTTTTTTTTTTGTTCTTTAACTACCTAAAACAAATTCTACATACATGTTAATTACATAAGTTGTGCACGTCTGTAATTGGTGCAAGCACTAGTTCTAGCCTTAAGAAAGTTATATTAACTGTTGTGTGTTTGTACTGTTGATGTGCCTAATAAATAAATAAATAAACCTTGAGACAAAATGTTACACTAAGTCTCAACCTAAAAAAACATCATAATAAACTGGCTTCTGATTAGTTGTTGCTCTGTCCACCCCACTTAGGATTACGGGCGTGCGTTTATGTGTGGAATTATGTCTTTAGTTATTATTACCACAAGTCGGCCAAGGCGGTACGATGGCTATCATATCTATACGGGTGTCCGTTTCTTATTACAATGACCTACTCACCTACAATTAACACCTGAAATACGGTATTACGGACACAATAATGTTCTTAATTACCAGGAAAATAGAGGATAAGTGGAATAATTATTTTTTTATTGTCCATTAAAGTACATATGACGCGTAATGTTATATTTGGTTGACATTATTTTCTAAAACTTTATTTTTATTTTTACCGACTTAAATAAAGGGGGAGGTTCTCAATTCGACCGTATATTTTTTTTTATGTTTGTTCGGGGACAACTTCGTCGTTTATGAACCGATTTTGTTAATTCTTTTTTTAACGTTCAAAATGTATTGTACATTTGCCGCAAATGGCATTGACTATTTGGCCGGACAAATGGGGAAGACGTCGTCTAGAGAAGATTATATTTGAAAGAATTAATCGACCCTAGTGGGTCAATAGCGATCAGCGCTGAATGAGGGAAATCGGCGACCACGCCATAAGAAAAGTCCAAAAAAAAACCACAGGGTACAAAATTGTCCTACACTCTGTTATAGTAACTTAAACCCTACGGTCACGAGCATTAATATGTATACATTTTGGTACCATGTCACATTAGCTTTTTTTACAAATTGAACTGTAAGTCTCACTAAATGTCAAATATGTTAGTGCGACAGAGTCCTAAAGTACATTATATTGCTCATGACTGTACATACAAATAATTTCATCCTGAAGCACACATTGAACACATTATACAAACAACCTCGTTTTACACAGACACTACACACACCTGTGTGTGTGACGTCGTTCGATTGAAGACTTAACTAAGACTGGGGGTGTAGTAAACCTAGCTCAGCCGCTGCGCTGGTGGGGAGCGAAGAGTTGCCGTTCTATACGTAGTATTTTCCTTACTCTATGCCTTAAGTAATAAAAAAAAAAACAATATACATACGCCAACATACGACCTTTGCGTATCCTGCAGATAAAATTAATTAGGTAATTGAAAAATCTATTTATAGTCCCAATGGCCCCGATTCCTGCAAACACCGCCTAATTTTATTTTAAGTTATATCCGTCATTTTCATATCCGTCGAAAAGGAAAGGGACGGATGATTCACAGCTCTTAATTTTAGGAAGAATGAGTAAATGAATGTGTCGGGTTATTGACTGATGTAAAATTTTTAGACGGTTGGTTTAGATTTGTGCTTAAAATTGACGTGTGTTCCATAAATTTTATGCTTGTTAATTACCCGTCCCTTTCCTTTTCGGCGGATAAGAAAATGACAGATATAACTTAAAATAAAATTAGATGGCATTTACAGGAATTAGCACCAATCATTACCTTTAGCCTTAGTATATCTTGCATTATGCCGATCTCATAGAGATTAAGCTAACTTTAGCTCTTTATTGTAGAAGTTTTTTTATGTAATTATAGGTATAGTACGAATGTGACTTAATAACAGGTAGATTCTCGTTATGAGCTCGTAATTACTTAGTATTAGTCAGTTTTATGACTAAGCTCCAAATAGGATGTAGTTAATACAATGTATTTCAATATCAAATTCAGTTATGGCTGTAAAGGACCTTTTTATGAAAAAATATATAATAATAACAACAAAGTTTATTTAGGTAAAACCTTCGACACACATATACATTTTCAACATTAAAAAATACACACACACTTTAATATATATGTGAAATGATGAATTAGATATATGTTTAAGATTAAGTTACTGTTCGGACAATCAGGTGATTCACCCTCAAATGTCCGAACCAAAATATACCTATAATATAGTACAGTCGCACGAAGTAATATCAAACCATTTCCCCATTGCCAAACTCAAAATATTAGATTATAGAGGTTGTTAATTTTTGTAAACCTATCCTGTGAACTGTGGGGTTAGAAAGGCACATCGAAGCAATTCATGTAAAAAAACAATATTGCTACGAGTTGATATTTAAATAAATGTTTGCATTGCGCACTTACTTTTATATGCGTAAATCTCAAATTACAATATTGCTTTTTTAGATGAATTGCTACAATGTGGCCCTTTAACCCCCCTGTACTGCACTATTTACCACTCTTTTAGATATTGTTTACTTTAATTAAAACACATAATAACGGATTCTTACCGCGTTTAAATGGGTAAGAACCCGTTATTATGTGTTTTAATTATGATAATAACCGCGTAAACTTAAAACAATGTATTGTTTACTTTGTTCTAATTATTATTGTAAAACCGTAATAAATAAGTATTCTTTAAGATAATTTAAGGTCAAGTAACTTTTAAGGTCAAGAATATACCATGTCCTCTTATTAGTTTAAAATTCTAGCTTCTCGCTTTATCCACAATTAAATTACACAGGGTTGAAAATTCCATCTTTTCTTCTTCTATCGTGCGGGTTGTCAGATGAATTACCAACCTCATCAACCCTGGTGTCAGGGTTATTATTCAGCCGCCAAAAGCCCAGCCCAGCCGGCTCATGTAACGAAACTCACTTACGTGAGTAAGTAGTAACCGGCACCAACGGCTAATGCTAAATATGCGGAAAATGCTATGAATGGCTTTAAGAAAAGGATGGTACGGCCTTTGTTTTTGCTCGACTTGGCGGGGTCACTATCATAACATAACATAACATAACAAATACTTTATTGCACAAACAGGAAAAAACAAAATACAAAACAAAAGAGAAATAGAATTAGTACAATAGGCGGCCTTATTGCTAAGTAGCAATCTCTTCCAGGCAACCTTTAAGTATAGTAGTATCCTGCCCCCAGATAAGCATTTAACCAATAAAACACTCGATAAATATTTACATCCATAAATCTGTAAACATTTTAAAACACACGATATCGTAACGTGTTATAAACATACATTATCTTTAACATTTAGATATCATCAAAGTTTCTGTTTTGAAAATTAATGCCGTTAATTAGTAGGAAATAGTTACAAACAAGCAATTGATAGTTATTATCCATAGAGCAATACGGACCTCTTTGTTTTTATCTAACAAAACATTTCCGTTGTTTCAGATAACTCGAGCTGCGAACTCTTTGGATCGGATCTGTTTTTAGATAAACTTGTATACTCTGCCATGTCACAATCCATCTGACACCAAGTTCAGATACTCGCATCGACCGAAAAATAGAACATATTACACAAATTGCTTATTTTTTGGTCCGCGGGTCAAAATCGGATAGTGGAAAAAACTATGTGGATAGATTTACTAGGCAGATAGTGGTTTTTATATAGCCTGACTGTGATATTAGTGATGGCGTCTTTATGTTGTGTTTGGATCGTGAGTGTGGTGTTGTGTTTTCTGGGGCAGATATCTGGGTTGGACAATGGGCTGGCTTTAACCCCACCGATGGGATGGCTCGCGTGGGAACGGTTTCGGTGTAACACGGATTGCAAGAATGACCCCGACAATTGTATTAGGTAAGTGGAATTCATCGTTAATTATTAAATTGGAAACCTTGTCTAATTACGAATGTTTTAAAAATAATATTAAGATTTTTGTAATTTACCAATTAATCTTGTTAGTTAGAACCTGCACAATTGTAAGTTTTACTCCTACTTAAATCACTCTGAATTCACTTTCAATTTTGGAAAAGGAGCTTTCTGTCTTCAGCTTCCTTTTCAACACAACAATTTTGGGTTGTCTTATTAAACACTTGTAATTCTGCTTACCCTGATAAAATATGTTTTTAAACCTCTCGCCACATTGCTGGCGTGACGGGGCGCTGCTAGCGCCCGCAGTGTGACGTCTCGGTAGCGCCCTGACACGCCGGAAATGTGACGAGACTTTAAAAGTGTTTACTTATCATGCTGACCGCGTTGATGATGTTCCAGCGACCGTCTCTTCAGAACGATGACAGATATCCTCGTCTCGGAGGGCTATGCGTCTGTTGGCTATGAGTATATCAACGTGGACGACTGCTGGCCAGAAAGGGAGAGAGACCCTCGCGGCAGGCTGGTCCCCGATAGAGAACGGTTCCCCTACGGCATGAAGAGCCTTGCTGATTATGTGAGTACCTATTCTATTCCTTACGATAACTTTAAGACGCCTTCAAATTCAACGTTCTGTTCGATAAAGCGTTATAAAATAAATCGCGCGGCAGCGATAGAGATTCTGGCTATAGAAGCTGCTAATCAGCTGAGCTTGATTAAAATGACTGCAGTCAAAACTGTAGCTATATTTTCTTAATAATTGTGTCTCTTTCGCATTAGACTGTTGTCGTTAATTCAAGCTATATTTAGTGAGGTAGGTAGGACTCAACAAGTGTGCCGATTATGTAAATAATTCGATTACTATCAACAAACATGTGTTCTACGTATTTAGTTTATCTACCCTCAGATCGCGGGAAACACGCCTTTGTTAAGCAATTAATTTGAATAACCACGGCAATCTTGATTTTTCTACATTCTTGCTGAAATATGGGCAAAGGGAAATATAAAATAAAGTTACTGTTTAATTATTTTCCTAGCATGTTATGAAATAATTAAACAAGTACGATTTAATCAACGAAAGTGTTAATTAAGGTTATATAATACTTTGAATATAATTTAAATTAAAAAAAAAAGATTCCGATGAAATGAGAACCATGGAAATGTTTATGTTTTTATTAATTATTTTCAGTTCAATACTTTTGCGACGGAAAATTCCACTTGACATCAACTCAGAATCATGGTCTGAATCATCCCTCAAAGTTTTCGTTACGATGCCACTAACACCCTGTATAGAATTACATACTGTTTATGTTATATCTTCTAACATAGGTACTTTAATCCCGCGTCATAAGCCTCGCGTGATCAGTTGCCTATTCCACATAAATTACAGCCCGTCTCACTTACGTACGCGACAATTACAGACTGTATATTACGCATGTAATTCAGACGAAATTATCTCTTGACTGTAATTCTGATTACAGTGCAATGCCACTGCATATTTGTATTTGTATATTACTGTAGTGATACATCTTCTATAACATGAACCGTCGTGTGTGATGAGTTGAAGATTACATAATGACATAACACATGTACACAGATACGGAGACAACTCATTATCACCCGTACGTCATCAACGTAACCTGAAGATTTGACAGGTCCGGTTTTTTACAGAAGTGACTGCCTGTCTGACCTTTCAAGCCGCGAAGGAAAACCCAGCAATACAAGCACGCAGGTTAGGTTACCTGCCTTTGAAATGCATTTCATCGTGAATGTGGGTTTCCTCACGATGTTTTTCTTCACCGCTGAAAACGTGATAATCATTTTATGGTCTAAAAAATAATTCGAAAAAATAAAGATAATCAATGCAACTTGTGAGCAGAGGCATTAGGATACAAGAGCATAACTTACAACCTATTGATATACAACAATTTGCACCCACACAGCTATCGCTGCCTCAGTCAAACATTTCGTTTTGTGCATATTTCGGTCTCATCGGCTACGCTCCCGCGGCATCTTTCCATAATAGTTTACCCTGTGGGTTCATCATATGTATTTTACATAACATAACATAGCATCACGCCTGTATGTTTAAAGGGGTAGGCAAAGGTGTATAGTAATGCACTCACTCCTCGGCAGCTATATTTAAGTCCCATTTACAATCAAAAAGCAAAAGTTCAGTCACTGAGCCCAGCGAATTATTTGTAAACAGTGGTGAAATTATAAACCATTAGTTGTTATAATTATAAAATTTATGTTTTTGTAGGTGTTTTTGGTCTATTACAGAAACGACATGTAACCAAGTCTTAAGTGCAACCAGTTAATTTATTACTTTGCAAGAAACTGGTTGGACTTTTGCACCTTATCGTACAATGGACGGGCCTATTGCCATTTACCGGGAAAAAATCTTGGAAACCACGTGATATAATTTAACTATCATACTCTGTTCACCCCATTGGGAATTTTGGGCTTGATGCGTGTACTCATGTAAGTAAACAAAACTGCGAAGATGCATCACGGCTCAATATAAGTTTGTCCACGATCAATTATCGAATTCTTCGCGATAACCGCGTATGCGCGTAACTGTTGCACGCTTGGGCGATAATCGGAGCCGTTCAACTTGCGCACGAGTTTCGTATCGTTCTGTTTATATCATGAAACTACACCGCTTTGCAATATCAGACCTGTTTGAATTCCTACATTACATTAGGTTGCCTGGATGATATTGCTATTAAGCAATATGGCCGGCAATTGTAAGTACTTATTTGCTTTTTTGGGTTTTATGGCAATAAAGATCTTTGTAAGGAAACCCACATCACGCTTGTACCCCCGAAGGGGTAGGCAGTGGGTGTATAGTACACCCACTCCTAACCGGGCACAAATACGAATTCAATCTCATAGGCTTTAGCCACACTAGACAGAAATTCCGTCGCTGAACTTCCGCGGTAGAACGCCAATTATTGCGTACATATATATATATATTACAAATAACGGGCACACTACCGGGCCGCGGGCAAATTTGTATTTTATATGCAATAACATGTATTGGCGAAGAATGGAAGGTATAAGCTGGACTGAAATGGTGTCAAATGAAAAAGTGCTGGAAAGAGTTGAAGAACCATTATGGAAAACTATAGAGAACCAGAGAGGAAATATGATTGGCCACCTGATACGACACGATTCATTTATAACATACATCATAGAATGAAAAATTGAAGGGAAGAGAGGAAGGGGTAGACCTAGGAGAACATTTATGAAACAAATAAAAGAAAAGGTGCAGGTCGTGTCGTATCAGGAGGTGAATTTGGCGGGAAGAAGAGAGGAATGGCGTTTACTCCACCGACAAGAGCGCAGCTCTTAAATAAAGAGAGAGAGAGAGAAACATGTCGAGGGTTGAAAGGCAAATGGGTTTAAGCGACATTTTGTGAACTTTACAGGAGAGCCATTTAAAGTTTTATTTTTTCGAAAAAAATTCATATAAAAAAAACTACTGAATCAAAAGTGTTCAAAATGCTAAGAATTATTTTAAATTAAACGTTGCACAATTCTGTATTTATTTAGTTCGAAAAACACATCAGTTATAGATTTTAGAAGTCGCTTAATACAAAATGCCTCAATTGAACTAAATTACAGTTGAAGGAAAAACGGTTGATATCCACTAGAGCCAAATATTGGCTTAAAGCAAAATGCTTTAAGAGACCTCTCACTTATTAGTTTGACTAAAGCTAAATGAGTTAAACGACTTCTTAAAAAAAGAAGACTAGAGGCAAATCAGCTTAACCTCCATAAAAGGTTATATGACAGGGAAGGAAAATATCTTAAGTGACCATCCGCTACTAATTTCAATTGTATGAAATCCAAATATTAGTAAGATCGGAAATAAAGTCGGTCCTTAAGCCGTTTTTCCTGGGAGAGATTTTAGTCGGGCAAGGCATTTACAGATATTTGTACCTTTTAATATTAGGAAAAATCACGGCGGATATAACGAGTAAATCGATTTCATTAAGAAACAGGATCTAGAATATAACCATAAAGATTGTTACACATGCTTAATTCGACTTTTTAAGTATATGGTAAACCGCATATGATGGCGGATGACAGATGACTGTCACCAACTGAATGCGGGCAATAAAAGAAACAAATAGCTTTGAAAAAGTCTTATTATGCTTATACTCTGTGCTGAGTTTAATCTCACTATCACAACCTGTTTCCGATTTACTGAAAAATTTAAGACCACGTGGCTGGATGCAAGTTCCAAGCACTGGCTCCTACTAGATGGTACGCGGTACTAGGACAGACTGCAGTGAAGTACTGATTGCTCTCATATTAAGAGGCGGCCAGGGGTGGATAGATCAGCGACTTGTTTGATCAAAATTTCTGTTACATTTGCGCCTAAGACCTCCACTTCGAGCTGGCCATAAGATACCGTCGAAGTTGACAAACAATAACAGAACTCGATCATGCTTTTAAAGCCGAGATACGTCGGACATCGCAGCAGACACATCTGTCGATGAGATAATAAAGATGATAATAATAATAAATAGATGGTGTTCCTTTGCCGAGCATTTTTATAGCTGTGCTCTGCTCTACCGAAGTTATTGGTTGGTAAACCAGACCGCAAAACTAAGATTGGTGCGATGGTTCTAACGTGAAAATCAGCTCGTGGGGAACTACAGGCGGGCTTTTCTGTCACCATATGTCTCAAAAACAAATGCCAGGTAGAATAAGCTTGTGAAATTCAGCTCTATGCTGATTCCTATCAATCCAGTTCCGGTAGATTTTCGACAGCTTCAAGACTGTTTTCGGCCACAAACTTTGAAGAGAGTTTCAATCTACAACAAGGAAAAGACCCAACGCCTCACTGATCAGAAAGACTTATTAGCAGCGCTTTGGACACATTTTAACGATGTCTTAAATCCCAATAGTAATACCAGTGACTTGTTTGTTACAACATATCGGTCGAGTTTGTTACAACAAGGTCGGGGGTTTCGCTTAAGATCTAGCGGCACCCCCAACCTTTGAAGAACTTCTTACCGCGGTAAGAAGGATGACGAATACCAACACATCAAAAATACCATCTGAACTGTATAATATGCCTACACATTAATAACTGGTTATACAAACTCATCCTGAAGATATGGGAGTCAGCTGCTGGAATGATTTTAGCCTTCTTCCTCTTTGCGAGTCGATGGCGATCGATATTAAATTTTAGCCTTAACGTTATTCTATCCCATGATGCAGAAAAGGTACTTCCGGAAACCCAATGATGATTTTGTCCGGACAGAGATATGGGGGTACGGTTTTGTTATTAAACAGATTCAGGCCAAAATGCTTGAACAACATCGGCCTTTGTTATGTGCTGCGTGAGGCTTCACGCGGCTTGTGGATTACTCTAAAGAAAACAGATTGTCCTGAAAAGCTATGACTTATACTGATACGACAATATCATGACGACATGATGACGACAGTTTGATTTAGAAGTAACTTTTCAGAGCTATTCGTCGTTACCTACGGCGCGAAACAAGGCTATGTCATAACACATGGAGCCATGGTTCCTAGTCTATTTTCTTTATATATCGCTTCTGTATCACGCATAAGTGGGATACTCTGTAGAATTGTTATTTATAGCTTAATTGAAACTAAGGCTAAAATGAATAAGATCATTTTTGATCTCTCACGTCTCACATCTATGCGTCAGTTAACCAAACTTGCCGAGGAATGGCCGATTCAATTAAGTCACACACCAGAATATTTATAGTTTTGTGCAAAACCCTTTTAAAATAACCATCCAGAGGATGCTCCGGGGATGTAGCTTCTTCCAATGTTGCTTTAAAGGGCGCTGAGCTGGAGGAAGTTTCAAAATTAAAATATTTGGGTTCTCAAATATGAAATGACTCCCAAGTCATCGGAGTTGCCAGCCCGGATAACAGGTACGGTGGCAGCCTTTGGAAAACTTAAAATATTAGTGTACAAAGTCTCAGCGGCGTACTTGATACGTAACACTTTAAATCTCTAAGGTCCATCCTTCGCATAAAGTGGCAAGATGGTTTTCCAATAACAGAAGTATTACGTCGTTCTGGCATATTCGGAATAGAAGCTCTCATCATAAAACATCACCTACGATGGTGCGGTCACGTCATGCGAATGGATGACAGAAAGGTTTTCTATTTCGAGGTGTCTAGAAGGAACTGTAAACAAGGTGGACAATACCTGCGGTACAAAGACGTACTCAAGCGCAACCATGTGGCTTTCAACATGCCAACTGATAGTTGGGATGAGTGTGTCTGAACCTGGAATAGCGCGTGATATAGTCCTCGAAAATCTTAGTCCAAGACGCCAAATACGGAAAACTCAACGGAAACCTTCCTACAATTACACGGTAAACTCGGCTGGCCAGCTTGATTGTATGCCATGTGATCAGATCTTCAATTCGAAGTTCGGTTCCGCTAGCCACGTCAAAGTCTACCACAACAACGACTTGGGATAGACACAAATAGAAGTCACCATCAACGGATACGGCTTGGGTGACATGATGACACGCACACTCCCGGTCTTCCCAATCGTAATTTTTAGCTGTGTGAACCGCCCAACCAGGACCTGCCCATACTTATTTTGATATGTTGAAGTGATGCGGGCACAAGGTTTCATACAAACTTGCGATGACTGAAATGTAAACATTATTTCTTTTTGGTTTTGGAAAAACGTTTTAAGTCCTTTCAAAAGAAAATTATAGTTGTCTTATACGACAAAAATCAGAAAAAAATTTTAGCATAAATAGCTGAAGTCAAATTCTATGAATATTTTCGGTAAAGGCAAAACAGTTCAAGTGCCAATTTTACTTATAAACTGTCGAAGGCAAAACGGTTGAAGCGACAATATTTATAAAATCTAGATTAAAGCAAAAAGATTTAAGCGCCAAATCTATTTTCGTTTCGTCTAAGGACAAATGATTTAACCGACTTATCTATAACAAAACACTGTCAGGGAAAACGCTTTAACAGACTTCGAATCATGAAAATGAAAAGACATAACAGCTTATGTGACCGACTCATATCCCGGAATACGACTGATATGCCACCCGCCCAGAATTTTGTGCATTTTTTTGTCGGTTAAAGCATGGGTTTTTAAAAATGTACCCAAAGTGCTAATTGGTTGAAGCGCCAAAAAGTAGCTTCGATTGATCTGAAACCAAGATCAGTCGACGCGGAAAAAATCGCTGATTCCGAATATATATATAAGTCAATTTCGCCCAAAATGTCGCTTAAACCCATTTGCCTTTCAACCCTCGATGTATTGGCGTTCCACCGCGAAAGTTCGGCGACGGAATCTCCGTCTAGTGTGGCAAAGGCCATAGAGTCGAATTAAATGATTAAGCGCCCGTACCGGGATCGAACCCACGACTCTACGATGTAAGTCAAACATTCTTCGAACAGAGCCTTGTATTATTGTTTATTTATTTATTCAATGCTCCCAGTCCACCTGTGAAGTGAAGTCTCATTCAGAGATAGTCTTAACAAAAAACCTTATGCAATGTCTTACCTAACTGTACTCAATGACAAGATCACGAATCTATTTACTCTTGTGTCGTGAGAAATAGCTTATACAAAAGCTTATTATGTACGTAAAGACACTAAGTACTTGTTTTTTTACTTATTTTACTAGGCAAACATACATATAACATAACTCACGCGTATTTCCCATCGAGGTAAGCAGAGACTGTGGAATTCTATTTGCTTCGATCCTGACACACTTCTCTTGTTTCCTATACATTCTACAATCGTTTCAGACTGGTGGTATCAATGGATTTTGGACTTAACTATGTAATACTTTAATGATATAAATACATATAAATAATAACAAAAAATATATTTTTTACTTATTCAGTTATTCACATTTACATTATACAATAAATTGTATCATTACAGGATTCAATCCCAAATCGATATCATTGCATATAAGACAATTTAGACAACATAATAACAAATAAATATTCAAAAATTAACTAATTACCTATAAATTACTAAATTAATACACTAGTCAAAGTCAAATCAGTCTAAACAAATTGCATACTAAACATACTTAATCTCTCTCTCTATTTAAGAGCTGCGCTCTTGTCGGTGGAGTAATCGCCATTCCTCTCTTCTTCCCGCCAAAACCTTCACCTCCCGATACGACACGACCTGCACCTTCTCTTTTATTTGTTTCATAAATGTTATCCTAGGTCTACCCCTTCCTCTCTTCCCTTCAATTTTTCCTTCTATAATGTTTGTTATAAATGAATCGTGTCGTGTCGTGTGAATACTTAATATATTCTTATTTTTATTATTCTCACTTTTTACCCAGTAGCATGAAAGAAGGATTCATGCCGTAGAAATGAGGTTGTTGCGTAGCATCTGCGGTGTTAAATTGAGTGGTAGAGCGAGAAAGAGTGTGATAAGAGAGAGATGTGGTGTAAAAGTCGATATAGTGACAATGATTGAGAAGGGAATGAAAGTTAGTTTGGCCACGTAGAGCGGATGAAGGATAATAGGATTACGAAAGCAGTATATAAAGCGAAGGTTGGTGGTAGAGCTGGCAGAGGAAGACCTACAAAGACGTACATTGACAAAATTGGAGATGTCATTAAAAAGGTTCAGTACGATCTACTCTGAAACGGCGTGCGCGTATGAAACGATTGATGAATGTGGAGGAAGCAAGAGAAGTGAGTCAGGATCGAAGCAAATGCAATTCCATAGTCTCTGCTTACCTCAATGGGAAATACGCTTGAGTTTATATATGTATGTGCACAACAGAATTACGTACGCTAGCTACACTGCCCCTCGCCTCTTCATCATAACGGTACATTATTAGCTGTAATTTCATCACATTTATATGCAAAACTAATGAGGTTAACTACGACAGGTTACTAACATACAATATCCATTACATTTAATGTGCTTATAATGTAAATTTTCTTAAGAATATGTAAATAAGTGACCGATACCGTTACATGCTATCGATCTTTACAATATATCTTGATTCCAGGTTTTTAAATAATTTATACATGTTTCAGGATTTGATTTATAATGATTAATATTTTAATATGGCTAAAAAAGCCAATGACAAAATTGTGAACGAACTTTTTGAGTATTTTAATTAATTGTAAACAATACAATTTATTTTGTTATAATGCATAGTGACTAAAACTGTTTAGGTGAATTAGAAATGCAGCTATACAAATAAATAAATATTCCATCAATATTTAAGGTAAGTACCTATGCTTAAATTTAAATTTGACGAAAAAGTTTAACAATTTTAACTTAAGAATTTTAATAAAGAAGATTGTAATAAGTAATAAGTGCGACAATTTACCACGTTTTCTATTACGTCACAGGTTGCTTTTTCATACAAATTCCATTGTAATTTTGTGTTGACGTTTAGTGCTGAGCCCAGCAGTGGGACGTATATAGCTGTTCCTGTGATTGTAATCAGATTTCGAATATACCACACGCAGACCGATTAGCGTAGGCCGTAACAGATTATCGTGAGAACCTTAATGTAAGTATTGCACGTTATTACAATAAAGTGAATCCTTGGGCACCCACTACTAAGCCTACATGATTATCTGTTCATTAATAAGCGAAGTAGACTGGTAATTGGTTATTTATGTATCATACAACACGCACTAAACAAATATACGATGTGCATTTGTTTTAATATGACTTGTTTTATCTCGCTTAAGTAATGCATACATACATACATAAACTCACGCCCGTAATCCCTAATGGGGTGGGCAGAGCCACAAGTAATCCAAGACAACTTGCAGCCACTGTTGATACGATGTCGTAAGCTGGATATGTATATGTCGCTTAAGTAATGACCACTCAATTATCTATCCTCAGCATGTATCTATCGTGGCGAGATCTTAGAACTGATCATTTCATGATGTGTTCGACATGAAATGGACATATTTCATGAAATATGACCATGTCAAGAAACGATCGAGTACATCATGAAATTATCAATTCTATGATCTGGCCACGACATATCCACCCACTGCAGGGTATAGGCCTCTTCTCTTTCACGCCATACTTTCCGGTCCTGTGCAAGTCTCATCCATTGCTTTCCAGCATACCTCACAATGTCATCCGACCACCGGGCTGGTGGTCTGCCTCGATACCTCATACCATTCCTTGACCACCATTCAGTAACAGCCTTAGTCCATCTGTTGTCTTCCCGTCTTGCCAAGTGTCCTGTCAATCTCTACTTAAGCCTAGCGATTCGTGTACCTACGTCTTCGACTTTAGTACGTTGCCTAATTTCGGCGTCAATCAATTAATGTATCATTTATTTCGCGCCCTAATGCAGTGTCATCCATCATTATGGATATTGTATAGGGCTGGGATCATCTTATAGAATTTAATGAACGTTTACATATCTTTTTATTGCACTTACAATTACCAAAAGGGAAAATGCCATTTATTTATTAAACTCAACACAAGAAAGAATACAATGCAATGGGCGGCCATATTATGGCTTTAGAGCAGTTAGTAATAGGCACTTATATGACACATCTCTCTCTCTCTCTCTCTCTTTATTTAAGAGTTGCGCTCTTGTCTGTGGAGTAATCGCCATTCCTCTCTTCTTCCCGCCAAAACCTTCACCTCCTGATACGACATGACCTGCACCTTCTCTTTTATTTGTTTCATAAATGTTCTCCTAGGTCTACCCCTTCCTCTCTTCCCTTCAATTTTTCCTTCTATGATGTTTGTTATAAATGAATCGTGTCGTATCAGGTGGCCAATCATATTTCCTCTCCGGTTCTCTATAGTCTTCAATATGGATTTCATACATAGAAGGTTTTTTTTAATCTTTGAATTAATTATTGCATCCTAATAGCTAATAATATTATGTAAATAATAGTTTATGTAGAGTATATAATAATTATTATTTTATGACATTATGTCAGAATATGTCGACTCTATGTACTAAGCGATTTTAATATTTACTTTCATCATACTATATACCACATTTCCTATAATAACGTAACCTAACCAGTATTGGGCTGGTTTTCCCTTCGCGGGTTGGAAGGTCAGAAAGGCAGTCGCTTCTGTAAAAAACCGTACCTGTCAAATCTTCAGGTTAGGTACGCGGACGCGCGCTGTGAAAAACGGGATAATGCTAGAGAGATGATGATGATGATGGCTACCATTAATTTCATTTCATATTTAGTTATTTGATCAGTATAATACTATCTTTGTCAATAGAGTATCATTGAGAACGATTCTACACATAACACAGATCATAGAGTACAACATTAATTTATGTGTTTATCCGTTTCGCTCTTGACCTGCTATTGACTGCGCCCGCGCCGCCGTACTTGTGTAGCGTAGATCATAAATGCAGCTAACGTACTACCTACTCTTTTGTATGAAGTTCAAGTCCAAATTCTTCAGTTGTGTTGTGACAAAACGTTTATTTTAAACTTTAGTTTTCTTTTTTTACACCTCTGCCTATACCTTTGGCGATAGAGGCGTGATGCTATGGTATGTTGTTGTCTTTTTCGAGTAACATGTACGACTTACAATGCAGTCACGCTCGTCCGGCCTATCATCACGAGCCCATCCCATCCGGGTACGGGTACCCATTCGGGTACCCATTTGGGTACTCATCCGGGTAAACATCCGGGTACGGGTGCCCATCCGGGTACGGGTACCCGGGTTTTTTTTTATTTATTTTCAATTCCATACTTTTGCGTCGGAAAATTCCACTTGATATTAACTCAGAATCATGGCCTGAATCATCCCTTAAAGTTTTCGTTACGATGTCACTAACACCCTGTATAAATATTAATTGCGCCTAAAACTACTGCAGCTCCTTCTCCAATTAATTCATAGGTAATTCTACAATGTCTACTCAGTGCTAAGTGTCCACAATAACTTATTAAATCTACCAACGTAATTTATTCTACGTAACAAGTATTTTTATGATATAAATAAAATAGTGTATGTTTAGTGTTGAAATGTGTTGTAAAGGTTTACAACCATATGTAAGTGTTATTTATCTGTTTATTCTAGGCTAATACTAGATCTAAACTATTTGTATACCTTCTTCTTCTTCTTATATCGTGTGGGTTGTGAGGTGGAGTACCAACCTCATCAACCCTGGTGTCAGGGTTACTATTGAGCCGCCAAAGGCCCCTGACATGGCTCATGTAACGACTACTTACTTACATCAGTAAGTAGTAACCGGGACCAACGGCTTAACGTGCCTTCCGAAGCACGGATCACTTATACCTTACCTGTATACCTTAATTTCTATGAATAAAGATATTTTAAAACAAAAAACTACTGCAGCTTCTCACAACCTGTACATCCGGGGAATATCATTTCAGTAACCCGTGATACCATGTTTAATCATCGTATATTACTTAATGCCTATTATTATATAGTTAATGAAAAAATCCAATCACGCAAAAATATATTAATATTATTATTACTTGTGATGTAATATTGTTTTCTCTCTTATACAATACCCTTATAGTTTATAAATCCAAACATGAAGCTGTTATAAATAATTTTATAAATAAATAAATATTATCAAAATGGCTTAGGTACAAAGAGAAGGATTCAACTGGGATTCGAAACCACGGGTCTTGTGCTACCGAGACTAACATTTAAACTTACCACACCCCGGACGGTGACAATGTGAACGATTAAAAAATATATTACCATCTTTCTTTAATAAGCCATGGTAGCCCAGTTGGTAGAACGCTTGCCTCTTACTTTGACGTTGTAGGTTAAAATCCAGCACAAGCCGAAACTAATGATTGTAGAATTTATACATTGTTTTAAGTTTACGCGGTTATTATCATAATTAAAGCACATAATAACGGGTTCTTACCGCGAAATATCGGGAGTCACATATCCCCATTTAAACGCGGTAAGAACCCGTTATTATGTGCTTTAATTATTGTAGATTTTTTTTTCGAATTTATGTTTGGATCATAAATGATTATCACGTGCTCAGCGATGAAGGAAAACATCGTTAGGAAACTCACATTCCCGAGAAATACATTTTCCGAGGTATGTGACCTAACTTGTATTGGGCTGGTTTTCATTATCATGTTTAATCTGTACGACGCCATCTATGTGGATTTTGGAGAAAGTAGCTTAGAAAATCCCTCATTGAAGTAGTCAGAACTACAGCATCATAATGATGAACCGATAAATAAAAAAGACTTATTTAAGTATGAAAAAATAAGAACAAATACTTTAAACGCTGAGTATTGGTCAACCCGATATGAGTTTGTCTCAACGCAAAATATAACAACCAATCGTTTAAAGTTATTTTATTGTCACAAATGTTAATGTGTTAAATGTAGATTACTTGATCATTTTAACAGTTGACAGAACTATTCTTTTTTCTGATGTCTCTTTCACACTTGGCTGTATACTATCTTTTTGTCCTGTTGTCAAGGAATCAAGTTATATTTAACAAAAACGGAGTTTGATTATAGATTAATAAAAACAGATCATTGCCTCAATAATTGTGTGTTCATGCCATCTTGAAATGGAATTCTTCTGTTTTTTTCAATGGATACACGTGTATTGAAAATTGAAAGTAAGATCAATTCACAGCCGTATCTGTTATGATTTGTGACGTGCAAAGATTGAATGAATGATTTATGTGACTTGAATCCATATGTGACTCATTCTATTTTCTTTATTTTATCATTTTGTTTAATAGCATTGTTTTCAACGAAAGAATGTCTTAATATATGTAGGTAAACTGTAAAACCATATTAAATTGATTATTTAATTCATTAACTCGAATCACTTGTTGTTTTTTGATGTCAACTGTGTATAATTATGAGATGATAAACTTGCTTATTGTTAATAAATTCTGGGGTCTTAAATTCAAATTTAAATTCAAAATATTTATTTCGGAAACTAATCCATATTTAGTTAGTAATAAAAAGCTTAACCTAGTATTAGTAACGGATTCGAAAGACGACAACATAAAAATAAACTACAAGCAAAGCCAAGCCAAGTTACAAACGATTATGAAAATCGATAGTGATAGTGATCAAAATGTATGGTTTGACATAAAGTGACATGTTTATACCTTTTTATTATCACTTTCACTATCGATTGCAAGTTGGCTAAAGCCCCTGGTTTTTTTATTTCATTTATTAATTGCTTTTACATGTATAGGTCACTGCAATATTTTATCGACATGCATTTTAAGAACAACACAATAACAACATTCAATTGTAAAAATAAATTAGAACCGTTAAATATTAAAATAGAATAGAAGTCCATGGTATTGCCGTAAACAATTTTCTGCCCTCAATATTTACTTTTTAATAATAATAATAAGTCATTTATTTCAGGCATAAAAAACCCATATACAAAAATAAAAAATACAATAAGAAAAATAAAATAATAAAATTATACAATAAAATGATATAAAATATGAAATAAAATAGGTAATACAATTAAGACAATTTTATAAGCTCTTATAACGACACAGTTTTCTGGGCCATTCTAGCCCTTAAATTAAGGTCAAGCCCTATGAAAGTCGGTCGTAAATAGATTAATGTAATTGACCCATTAACTCAAGGTCTTTAGGGTCTTTAGCTCATTGGATTGTTTTTGCGTTCGACCTTCATTTTCGGGGCGAAAATATTATCGTATAAAACAAAGAAAACACATATGTTTCGTATTAGTTGATAATTACGTTAAAAGCAAATAGTTGTAGTCACTTGATTGTGTTCATGAAGTTTCGTATTAATTTGACTGCAGGTCCTTGGGGTAGTGAGGCGAGGGAATTGATCAGGGAAATCGGCCGGAGACTCAAAGTCAGAGGGGGTGACCTTAGGTCTGCGTCTTACCTGGTCCAACGCCTGTCAGTGGCTGTGCAACGGGGAAATGCCGCTAGTGTAATGTGTTCGTTTGGACCAGGTCAGATTCAGAATACTGAAACGCCTAGTTGGACGTGACGAAGTTACGTATGTTTCTGATTATGCGACAAATTGTATTATTATAATAAAATTGTGACCTTTTTATAGCTATATTGACAATTAATAATTTATGGCTATAGCGAATTGCTGTACTTTATTATGTCAAAACGGCCATCATAGTGTGACTTGACGCTTACTTCTGCTTTTTCGAAAAATCAGTACTATTATACAACAGACTAACAAGGAAGTGTTAACAAACGCATTACCCATGTTTTTAATATTAAATGTTATTAAATAAACCCTACCATCTTTACTCATTATAGTAACCGCAAAGCAAATAGTGTCGTTTGAAATTGAATCTTAACCGCAGTTTGAGCTAAACATGGGTTGTGCTACCGGCGCCGGCGTTGTGCGTGAAAGTGCACGGGTCGACAAATAGGGTTGTCATCTTTTTTTGTATAGAAATATAGAACCATTTCGTTGAAAAAAGTATTTAATGGCATCAGAAATCAGAAATCAGAATCATTTATTCAACGTAATTATCATGGATAAACTTGTTGAAGGTCAATGTAACATTTTTGAATTTACGTCATTTCGCAAGGTGTTATGGCTGAGGAGAAGAAATGACAAGAAACTGCAACAGCAACACATCTTTTAAAAACCAATGAGGATATACATTACATACATTACATCTGAGGCGAATTCACAATAAGTCACGTCAAAAAATCTTAAAAAAAAAAATGGAATGGAGATCTTTAAGAGATGGAATGATGGAAGAGATTTCTATAAGCCATTTGCCATGTACTTAGTTAAGAGACTTTTTGTAATTATTTCTTTTTATTTTGGTGCAATAAAGTGTATTTGTATTGTATTGTATTGTAAGAAATAAGCCGTTTGTCTGTTTTGTGCGTAATCAACTTGTCTTTATGTCTTTGTTCCTCTGTACCATAATCTATTACATGTCATCATCATCAATTTAAGAGCCACGCTCTTGTCGGTGCAGCATCTTCCATGCTACTTGTTTAGTGAAAAATAGGGCAGTGGTTTCCCTCTTGCCTTCCGCCCCGCAGTACTCTGTCTGACGCGAGCCCTCTGTCAGGTTCCAGGTTACAGTCCCTGTGACTTGCCCCTTCCGTCTTGCATTGCCGTACCGATGGCTCCCATCTTCGCCTCTGCAACCGTTGAGGTCTTCACCCGTATCCCTGGGCAAGGGTTCTACGTTATACCCTGTAGGTCTGGGTCCCTATTCGAACTCAGCCACCATCTATTACATGTAAAGCTACATTATTCCTGAGTGACATAAGCCTTAAAAATGTTTGACAACCAGCGATGTGGACGCGGATCGGCTAGAATAATGAGTACGAGTGGCAACCCTAGGTCGAGCGATGCCATCGTCAAACCAATCTTCGTGCTCGATTGAACTATTGGGAAAGAAGAATGATTTACTAGTCAATCGTTTGTGTATTAACAAACTGATAATTTGAGAAAATTGGTTCACCAATTACTGCTCACATTCAATAACGAAACGTTAATATTTCGTATTTGAATTCATCATCATCATCATCAGCCCATTAACGTCCCCACTGCTGGGGCACAAACTTGCACACAACCTGGTTATTTTTTGACTTGACTTATTGTAGATTTTTGTCTATGACTACTTGGCCGGACAAATGGGGAGGGCTGAGAGCTTTACAAAATTTTAGCCGCACATCATTAATTTGCATCTTCATCAATTTAAGAGCCACGCTCTTGTCGGTGTAGCATTTTCCATTACAGTCTATCAAAGGCCAATTCCTTGACTTCCCTATATGACACTAACATTTTCTTTAATCTGTTCCGTGTAAGCTCTTCTTGGTCTTCCCCTTCCTCTCTTTCCTTCTATGATGTTTTTAATAAATTCGTCGTGTCTTATTAGGTGTCCAATCATCTTGCCTCTTCTGTCCTCAATAATTCAAAAGGTCAAATCATTAATTTTATAATATCTTAAACAAATTTACTTATGCACATAAGCCGGAAAAATAAATGATTGCTGTTTATAAAGAAATGGCCGCTTAAACAAGTTTTAGCCAAAGCGTAAAGTGAAAGCCAAAGTGATGTAATGTTACAATTGGCAGATATTAACTCCATTATGTGTAACAATCACTTTACGTGTTTCCATCGTTCCAATTTGACACT
The DNA here is from genome assembly GCF_024362695.1 of Pectinophora gossypiella. Taxonomy (NCBI): domain Eukaryota; kingdom Metazoa; phylum Arthropoda; class Insecta; order Lepidoptera; family Gelechiidae; genus Pectinophora; species Pectinophora gossypiella. The sequence goes on from NC_065422.1 coordinate 3,137,967, forward strand.
TTTACTTTTTCAAATCTAACTTAGTTTTTTGCTACGCCGTTACCATTTTGGAGGGAAAGTAAAATATTTTTATATTCGTACCCTAGTTGGTAGAGACGACCCTGATAACCAGATTACTCTAGCCCTAGAGGCGACCGATCACACCGATGCCGACCCCGACGGCGTGGTCGACGATTTCCCTCATTAATTCTATTAAAAAAAAAAAACAAAAAATACATGAATTTTGCGACGGAAAATTCCACTTGATATCAACTCAGAATCGTGGTCTGAATCATCCCTCAAAATTTTCGTTACGATGTCACTAACACTATAGTGTAACCCTCTCAGACAAGACTCTGAGCCGCGGTTCGCACCAGCTGGGCACCCTCGGCCTTCTTGTCTTAAATTTTGAACCGGATGAGAGCCCTCAGCGCTTCCCATTTGTCCGACCAAGTAGCCATTTACGGCAAATCTATTTATTTATTTCTTTATTACATGTCACAAGTAATAATGTACAAACATGTGACACCCTGTAAGGGCACCGCAAAAGTATTCCAACAATAACTTAAAACTAAAAAAAAAAATAATATAAACTAAACATTTTATATAAATTATAATTATGCAATGGCACACTTTATTCTTATATAACTATACTTAGTTTAGAAATTATATATACTACCTACTTATACTAGTATCACGTCAAAAAAGAACCTATAGTAGTCTTTCTACAATACGACCCTTTAACCACAACACCGTCTTTGGTAGCTAAAATGAATTTTGATTGAATTCCCAATACGGCTCACCACCTAACACGTTGGTGTAACAAAAATTTCGCTGTAGTGTAAATACTTAGTTTTGATTTGGATTTGGAACAATAGACTATTTGACAACCTAGTCAAATGAGATACTTTTCACGAAACGTCAAAACGAAAGTTTTCTTTGGAGTTTGTATGGAAAAATTGGCTTTTTGGCGGGAAACGGGAACGGGACAGTTGCTTTCTTCATTGAGTAATCTAAATAATTAATACGAAGTGGTGTTTTGTGGTAAATGATCGCATTAAGTTAGTCGGAAGACATTCGCGAGTGTTATTATATCGGAGTATTCAATAAACAAAGTGTATCTGCCTATTTTCGCTTCGTGGCAGGAAGCCGCTTCAAAACTCGAAAGTTTATGCGAACTTTTGAGTTAATTCGTTTGGGGTTCGGAGTAGGAGTCTACTCCGAGGGTGGGGGCTTAGGTTTCATCATCATCATTCATCACCTTTCATCATTTCATTAATCATCAAGAAGAAAAATACGTAAGACATGGCTGTATGGGCATAGTTCCCTTTGCCTTACCCTTCGGGAAAACAAAAAAAAGTATGGAAAAATCCTGTGACGTCATAAACAAAAGCGGTCAAACGTCGTACTCATTGTTACTTAATTCATAAATAAAATTCGAAAATAAGTCGAAAAGTAAAATGAGATTGATTTTTGATCATCTTAGACTGGCTTCTATTTCTCGATTAGCGTTTTATAATTTATCTTTGACACAGTCAAATGCCCTATTATTGTGATGTAGTCGTTAGTCGCGTTCGATTTAACTTCACCTGTCATTCTTCCTAAGCAGTTATTTAAAAGCAACGTTTCGTGTTAAACATTAACCTAACAGTTGAATCGTTTCTCATAGTGACACTGATCAATGATAACACCTCATTAGATTAATTATGCGATCATATTATCATTGTGAGTTATGTGTTCAGAGACAGTCACACTTAGTTGGTTTAACTGTTAAGGTGTGTATACATATTTCTCTACATTTTTATAAAAGTACAAACCTTCGAGATCCATTACCATAAACAAATAACATAGAATCTCGCCTATCCCCGAAGTAGTACGCAAAAGTGTATGCACACCCACTGCTCGCCAGCAAACGACCAAATAAATATATATATGGCAGGTGGAAAAGGTTAGGATTCTCTATTCTTCTACATATACATTGTCTTAAGTAAATTATACACTTTATACAGGGTGTTAGTGACATCGTAACGAAATCTTTGAGGGATGATTCAGCTCATGATTCTGAGTCGATATTATGAATTGTCCATCGCAAAAGTATGGCACTGAAATTAATAAAAAAAAAACACATTTTCATGAATTTTCCTAAAGGACATTACACTTGATATCAACTCAGAATCATGGTCTGAATCATCCGCCTCAGCTTTCGTTACGGTGTCACTAACACACATACGTACTTGTATGGCTATTTGTACGTACTTGTACGGGGTGTTGGGTTAACATCGAGTGAAATTCTCCATCGCAAAAGTATAGAATTGACAATAAGTAATTAAAAAATTTACGACGGAAAATTCTACTTGATATCATCTCAGAATCATGGTCTGAATCATCCCCCTCAGTATTTGTTACGATGTCACTAACATCCTGTATTTATCTGTCAAGACTAACCTTTACACAAGTCACTGTCGTACATAAATAATGTTATTACACTCTAAATGACAATTTTCAACGGCTCTCTATCTAATCATCATAGGAGAATCATATTTCGTGTCAATCGACAGTTTGTTCAGTATTATCTCCTAATTGTGTAAATATCGATGTAGTAGTTACGTACGGTCACGAGCATTAATATGTATACTCTTTGGTACCATGTCACATTAACTTTTTTGACAAATTGATCTGTAAATCTCACTAAATGTCAAATATGTTAGTGCGATAGAGTCCTAAAGTGAGTACATTATATTGCTTATGACTGTATATTACTAGTCGTATTGGGATGTTATGTTTTTATGTGTTTTTTTGTGTAGCGATATATAAAGCGAAAGTTGATGGTAGGGCTGGTAGAGGAAGACCTAGAAGCACTTACATTTAGGAAATGTTTAGTACGAGATCTACTCTGAACCGGCGTGCGTGTATGAAGCGATTGATGAATGTGGTGGAAGCAAAAGAAGTGTGTCAGGATCGAAGCAAATGGAATTCTATAGTCTCTGCTTACCCCGGTGGGAAATAGTCGTGAGTTTATGTATGTAAGTGTTTTTACCCGCTGTAAATCTCTTCAACGGCCGATCTTCTTCTATCGTGTGGGTTGTCAGGTGGATGACCAACCTCAACAACCCTGGTGTCAGGGTTATTATTGAGCCGCCAAAAGCACCTGACGTGACTCAAGTAACGACTACGTAAGTAGTAACCGGGAGCAACGGCTTAACGTGCCTTGTAGCCACTAAGATACAAAAAGAAGCCTAATTTTTAGTATTTAATGAATTTGCTTACCGAATATTCCTCGTTCTATTTAATTCATTTAGTGCATCATTTTTACATGGTTTCTTACCTGATTATTTATTACAATTTAATTCCTCAATACATAGCCCTTCCAGCGACTTCACTCGACTTAGCCATGTATGCTTGTCCTTCCTCAAACAATTTTGAGCCCAAATATACTACTGCATGGTCGACTGTGCTGCCCTGCATTTTATGGACGGTGGATGCCCATGACAAAATTAAGGGCAACATCCTTCTTTCAGCCATTTTGTAATAGCGTCCATTTTGGATTTGAAATTTTGACATAATGACAGTATTAATTAGTCTAAAACTAAATGGGTATGTATGACAAATGAGTTTGTATGCTATAATTTTGTTGTCCAATAATAAAGTTAGTAAATAGACGTTAATGATCAGATCTTGTTAGAGATTGTAACATAGTTTAGTGGTACTATATGAAACATTCCATCACGTGTTTTGTGAGCAATTGCGGTAACGTTGCTAACGTCTGAATTCCTTGCCGTTTATTCACTTTTACTGCTTTTTTCTAACATAACATAGCATCACGCCTGTATTCTCGAAGGGGTAGGCAGATGTGCTTTATTATAGTATATAAACCCGCTCCTCGTTAGCTATGTTTACGAGCCAATATCTGAGCACAGATTCAAACCACGTGATATAAAAAATAAAAATAAATTAAAAATAAATAAATAAAAATAAATAATTATTATTATTTATTTAAATTTATTATTAATATCCGGGCACAGATTCTGGAAACCACGTGATATCAATTATATATAATCCAAACTTATAAAGTCTAATTCAGTGGTTTAGAGTCTGAACCGGAATTCGAATTCCTTTACGTCGCGTAATCGTAAATCGCAATGTCGCTTACTTATAAAAAAAAACCTGAGTTTTTTCTTTAAATCGGTAAAAGCTGTAAGTACTTCGAAACCACGCGGTAATTCATATAACTCAGCAATCTCAAATAGTTTATGCTCTTATCTCAACAAACGAAGTTACAAACACCACAGAGTACAAGAAATGGTTCAAAGGTTGTGCGGCAACCTTTAGGCTAGGTTTGCTCTATTGATTTTGCAACAGAATAAATGCGGTTGCGCCCGCGCCTATCGGAAACATGCCCTTTGATTTGACCTTAACCTGAACACTGGCTGTATAAAGCCATATTTTGTTGAGCTACATACATAAAGTGATGTGCCAGGAAATAGGCTAGTTTCCAACTAGTCATCATCATCACCAGCCCATTAACGTCCCCACTGCAGGGGCACGCGCCTTCCCTATGGATGGATAGGGAGATCGGGCCATAAACCACCACGCGGGCCCAGTGCGGATTGGTGGTTATCAACGACTGCTAATGCAACCGGGACCAACGGCTTAACGTGCCTTCCGAAGCACGGACGAGCTCGAGAAACTTTTTTTTGTGGTCACCCATCCTAGGACCGGCCTTTGCGAAAGTTGCTTAACTTCAACAATCGCAGACCGAGCGCGTTTACCGCTGCGCCACCGAGCTCCCCAACTAGTCAAATCAGTTACTCTTTACTACACTTCAAAATACGAAATTATGTCGTCAGAGGTACATCCATCACAAGACGAACTAAGTATTCACACTTCACCAAGCTTTCTGTTATAGACGTGAAAGATGGTAAGCTGTACGGTCACGAGCATTAATATGTATACACTTTGGTACCATGTCACATTAACTTTTTTGACAAATTGAACTGTAAGTCTCACTAAATGTCAAATATGTTAGTGCGACAGAGTCCTAAAGTGGGTACATTATATTGCTCATGACTGTACGTATACATATAATGGTCGAGCCAACTGTGTTAGTGAAAAACCTTGATAATAAATGAATTTCAGCTAAATTATTTCAATAATTTAACCGCCTCCGTGGTCCAGTGGATCCGGACGTCCTGGTGGGGTAATATCACAAAAATCACTTTGTGATCCCTAGTTTGGTTAGGACACTACAGACTGATCACCTGAATGTCCGAAAGTAAGACGATTCTTGTTTCGGAAGACATGTTAAGCCGTTCGTCCCGGTTACTAGTTACTGATGTATGTACGTAGTCGTTACATGAGTCCAAAAGTAACCCTGACACCAGAGTTGATGAGGTTGGTAATCGACCTCACAACCCGCACGATAGAAGAAGAAGAATTATTTCAAAGTCACATCCGTGTCTTGGGGAAATGCTCCACAATACTCGTTTGGTGCAACTTGTGTTACTTACCACATCTGTCAAGTTCATACAGTAAAAGTAGATTGGAATGTCGGATTAGGTGCCTCGCCCACATTGCATTTCTATTTACCTTACCTTGTTAGTGGGCAGCACTTACTTGACTTTGATAACCCAGATGTAACAATTGACCTACCGCTTACCGTTGGTCCAACAGAAAGCTTGGTGAGCTGTGGATACTTAGTTTGTAATAATAATAAAAAAATAATAAAAAAGTTTATTTAGGTGAAACCTACGAAAAAATAAAATAATAAAAAAGTTTATTTAGGTAAAATCTACGACACACATATACATTTACAACATTAAAATATACACACATTAACATTAATATTTAGTTGGAAAACAAAGGTATATATGAGTGCCGCAGCTCACCAAAAAAAGGCCAGGGTTCAGTGAAAATTTACCCAGAGGGCAACACTGATTTTCAACCCACGCCGATTTGTCTTGTGATGGATGTACCTCTGATTACCCCAATTAGTACATAGTCGTGAACTTGTTATGTTTGGGAGAGCATATTTACTAGTGCTAAATGTATTAAGGCATTTCGTATCAAATGGTGCGTAAAATTTTACTTACATTCAGCAAGTAAGAATGATGTTTCCGTGAATTTGCGCAATTCATGCATTTCCTCAATATTCACGATATAACAAGTTATAAATTAGAATAGATATAAAACTGTTTGCTTTAATGGTTGCTACAAGCAACCAAACTTAATCAGTCCTTGAAAAATACTATAAAAGGAGAGCTTATGTTATGTTATGTATGGGAAAAAGTGCCTCATGGTGACTTCAAATTAGGGAATGAAATGAAATGTCTTTATTAATTAAAACAGAGTTACAATATTATTTTACACTAGCTTTTGCCCGCGACTTCGTCCGCGTGGCGTGTTATATAAGAAAGAGATCTTTGTGTGTGTGGGAGTGCATACTTATGCAGTTTAGATTTTTTCATAAGTACAATTTTTTTCCCAATAACTCCCATTTTTCAAAATACAGCCTAAAATAAACTTTATATTTACTAAGGTATGCATGCATGCTAGATTGAATCAATTGATTGAATTGATTTTTTTTTAATTGATTGTTCATTGAGTTTTAATTTTAATACACACTTCCTCTCTTCCCTTCAACGTTGCTGTGCCCTACAGGGTCCATGTTTTAGTTCCTATGCCTATGTAACACCCCATTGTACTACATGGAATGCAATAAATAATTGAATTAAATTGAATTGAAAACATCTATCTTACGCGGTTTCAATTTTTTCATACAAATGTTTTTTTCCCACTAACTCCCGTTTCCGTGGGAATTTTGCAATATCCTGTTGCAACTAAGCTTTAAGTTAACTAAGGTACCTGCATGCCAAATTTCAAGCGTCTAACTTAAGCGGTTTAGATTTTTCATACAAAAAGATTTTCCCGCTAATTTCCGTTCCCGTGGGAATTCCGGGAATTCCTTTCTTAGTGCACCTCTACGGTACCTAAGCTATGTCCCTTCCAAATTTCAAATGCCTACGTTTAGCCGTTCAGGCTATGCGTTGATATGTCAGTCACTGAGTCAGTCAGTTTCTCCTTTTATTTAGATTTGATTTTTTCATACAAATGTTTTTTCCCGCTAACTACCGTTCCCGTGGGAATTTTGTAATATCCTGTTGCAACTAAGCTTTAAGTTTACTAAAGTACCTGCATGCCAAATTTCAAACGTCTAACTTGAGTGGTTTAGATTTTTCATACAAAAGGATTTTCCCGCTAATTCCCGTTTCCGTGGGAATTTCGGGAATTTCTTTCTTAGTGCACCTCCACGGTATCTAAGGTACCTGCGAGCCAAATTTCAAACATCTAACTTGAATGGTTTAGATTTTTCATACAAAAGGATTTTCCCGTTAATTCCCGTTCCCGTGGGAATTTCGGGATTTCCTTTCTTAGTGCACCTCCACGGCACCTAAGGTACCTGCATGACACATTTCAAACGTCTAACTTGAGTGGTTTAGATTTTTCATACAAAAGGATTTTCCCGCTAATTCCCGTTCTCGTGAGAATTTCGGGAATTCCTTTCTTAGTGCACCTCTACGGTACTTAAGGTATCTGCATGCCAAATTTCAAACGTCTAACTTGAGTGGTTTAGATTTTTCATACAAAAGGATTTTCCCGCTAATTCCCGTTCCCGTGAGAATTTTGGGAATTCCTTTCTTAGTGCACCTCTACGGTACTTATGGTACCTGCATGCCAAATTTCAAACGTCTAACTTGAGTGGTTTAGATTTTTCATACAAAAGGATTTTCCCGCTAATTCCCGTTCCCGTGGGAATTTCGGGAATTCCTTTCTTAGTGTACCTCTCGGTATCTAAGGTACCTGCATGACAAATTTCAAACATCTAACTTGAATGGTTTAGATTTTTCATACAAAAGGATTTTCCCGCTAATTCCCGTTCCCGTGAGAATTTTGGGAATTCCTTTTTTAGTGCACCTCTACGGTACCTATGGTACCTGCATGCCAAATTTCAAACGTCTAACTTGAGTGGTTTAGATTTTTCATACAAAAGGATTTTCCCGCTAATTCCCGTTCCCGTGGGAATTTCGGGAATTCCTTTCTTAGTGTACCTCTACGATATCTAAGGTACCTGCATGCCAAATTTCAAACGTCTAACTTGAGTGGTTTAGATTTTTCATACAAAAGGATTTTCCCGCTAATTCCCGTTCCCGTAGGAATTTCGGAAATTCCTTTCTTAGTGCACCTCTACGGTATTTAAGGTACCTGCATGCCAAATTTCAAACGTCTTGAGTGGTTTAGATTTTTTATACAAAAGAATTTCCCTTCACTACTCTGCTCCTATTGATTGTAGCGTGATGAAAAGTATACTATAACCTGTCCAGGAGTGTGAAGAATAATTGTACCAAGTTTCATTAAAATCCGTCCAGTAGTTTTTGTTTCTATAAGGAACATACAGACAGACAGACAGACAGACAGACAGACAGACAGACAGAAAGACAGACAGACAGACAGACAAAAATTTTACTGATTGCATTTTTGGCATCAGTATCGACCACTTATCACCCCCTGATAGTTATTTTGAAAAAATATTTAATGTACAGAATTGACCTCTCTACAGATTTATTATAAGTATAGATGATGATGACTCCTTTTAGACTACAAAGTCTGTGTTAGGAGGCAATCCCGATCTCGCGGGATCTCGTCTAATTTTTCGGGATCAATCCCGAAGCATAATATGTCGAGATGCCATTCGAGATTGACAGAATTGGGCGAATCTCCTTGAGTTATACTTTTTGTTTTGATCACGTTGATTTCCACAGAAAACTTAATTACTTATTTTGTTTTCTTTCTAAAAATGTTTTGTTTTAATTACCTTAACCTTAAAACACTTTTGATCGTTTTCATCCATCCTAACTTTACATTTTTTTATGAATTAGACGAGATTCCGAAAATTTCGAGATCTCGCGGGATTGACATTTCCAATCCCGCGGAATCTCGAATTTGCGATCTCGAGTCGGGATTGCATTCCCAACTTCAAATAATCTGCTGCTATATTGTTGTCGTACGATTAACGACTGAACCACCGCACCGTGGCTAATTTGAAGCCGCCTTTATAGATGTACCCATTCACGTTTTGCGTTGGCAGTGCTCGGGTCGCAGTAATCCCGTCTGTATTTTGATTGTCAATGTCGTCGACCTTTGACACTGGAAGCACTTTCTACGAGCTTAGCGTCTAGCAGCATGCTCTGGCGATACACACACGCTCACCTTAACCATAGTATAAGGAATAATACTACATATAGAACGGCAACTCTCCGATCCCCACCAGCGGCTGAGCTAGGTTTACCTCACCCCCTCGGTCTTACTTTAGTCTTCAATCGTATGGGCGTCAGACGTCAGACGCTGCGCGTGTACGATAACTTCAATGTGTAGTGTCTGTGTAAAACGAGGTGTTTTTTTTAGGAGTCCGGGATGTGACTTAAGCCTTAAGGTGAACGTACTTAGTTCAATGCAAACAAATTATTTGCATTTGATAATAAAGCCGAGAAATACACCGCTGTATTTGCTTTAGCAGCATTTAGCGTCTATGACACCATACTTGACACTTATCCTTATTCTAGTGATAGAGAGATTCTTGTATGTTGTATGATATGTCTAGTATAGAAGATATGGTAAGGGATTACTATAGCTGTGGCTCTCAGCGCTCAGCGCTTTTCATTTGTCCTGCCTGCCAATTCATATGCGGTCTAAAATAGTTCACGTTTAAAGAATTAAGAAATAAAGGGATTAATATACGTGTACCATCTTTTTATTCTAATCATCATTTCCCTAACGTAATCCCGTTTCTTACGGGGTTCTAGAAAAAAACCGAACCTGTCGCTTGTTTCTTCTTAACAAGCGAAGCGGTTTTTTTCTAGAAGCGACTGGACTGCCTGTCTAACCTTCCAACTCGCAAAGGGAAAACTAACCCAATTATTTTTGGCCAGATATAATGCCGTGTTTATATTTTTGTTTTAATTTATTATGAAATTTCGGTTTGCGTTCACTTCTTGGCCGAAATAACGTGCTGAATATTTATTATATTTTATTTTGTACATTTCAATCTCTTCACAGAAAATTTTGTGGATACAATTATTTTCGAAAAGTTCCGGTTCCAATTCACATTTAAGTAAACTGCGTTAATTACAAGTACTTACTTATCTAAAGTGAAATTTACAATTTTATATTACAAGTTTGGTACTTAAGTGAGACATATTTGACAACCCGGATCAGTTGCAGTTTGATTGACGACAGCTGTTAAGTGAAATCAGAGGCCATGCGCATGAGTTTTTGTATAATATTACATGTGGGTTAAGTAAGAAGCTGAATGTTGATTTTTGAACGAAGACTAATAGAGAAAAAAATGGATAACGAACGGAGTGAACGGACTGAGAGGAGTGATTTTAAAAAGGAAGGAGAAGTTGAGTGAGAGATGAGGTGAAAGGGTGTTTTTCGATCTGCGTATAAATCTAAGTCTGAAGTGGTGTTAAAGTGTCTTGTAATTGGGTCGTGTAGTAGGTTCAAGATAAATTATAAAATTCTAATTAAGTACAAAATAAAAACAGATCTAAAACTAACAAAAAACAACTTATTTTTTCTTTTTAACTTATGAATTTTAATCAAGAAAAACGTAATCAAACGTTTTATCACTTATTTATTTGACGTCACATTTTGCTTTTTCATACAAATACCATAGTAATTTCGTGTTTTGACGTTTGTGGATTGTAAGAAAAGGAAATAAAAAAAACTGTTCAAGGTTGCTATCTTGTTTATTGCTCGTCCGACGATCCCTGATACATAACATAAACAGCCTATACAGGGTTATATGACACCATAACGGATACTCAGGGGGATGATTCAGAGTTATATCAACTGCATCGCATTGCATCGCATTTTCCACCGCATCGCATCGAATCATCTCCCTCAGTATTCGTTACAGTGTCACTACCCTGAATATGTCTCACTAGAAGGGGCAAGTCACAGGAACTGTAACCTGGAACCTGACAGAGGGCAGTATTATCTGTCAGTACTATTCAGAGGCGGAGGACAGGAATCGTAGTATGGCTTTGTAATAGACTACTCTGGGCGCCACCTCACTTGCGTCAGACAGAGTACTGTGGGCGGAAGGCAAGAGGGAAACCACTGCCCTATTTTTCCCTAAAAAAGTAGCATGGAAAATGCTGCACCGACAAGAGCGTGGCTCTTAAATTGATGATGATGATGTCTCACTGCTGGGCACAGGCCTCTCCTCTCCGCGCTGCATCAATGCGGGTTAATGAAGTTTTTTGTATATTGATGAATTTTTGAGATTGCCTCTATACTTATCTTATGTAACAGTTAGATCTGTCAAAGTCAAAAGCCAGTGTTGTGACGTTCACCAGCATAGTGATGTGTCAGTCGAGATTAGACTGATCGATTATGTTCTATCTAACAATATGGAAGTAAGTACTTTAGGAAAAAATATGTAAAAAATGCGCCAGTGAAATTACGTATTATAAGCACTTTCAAATGTTCACTAAATGATCATCAAGCGGTTCGTATCAACCCATGCATGGTGCGTTTCTACAGGAAGTCTAAGAATGATAATGTTAAATTACCTTCACGGGGTTATTCTATAAAACTGCAGTAACCCACTTTGGGGTAGACAAAGAAAGTTCAGCCGCAGAATGCAATTTCTGGCACTCCAAGCGGAACAATGTCTAAAGCGACTTGATTTGAAGTGATCGGACGATTTGCTAGGAAAGCGGGTTATCAGCCCAGATGCGATCTTGCTGTGACAGTCTCCGTGGTCTAGTTGTTAGAGCGTTGGGCTTACGATCTCTAGGTCTCGATAGGATTCGATACCCGATGGGGACATTGTTGAAATCACTTTGTGAGACTGTCCTTTGTTTGGTAAGGACATTGCAGGCTTGAATCACGAGGACCTAATTGCCTGAAAAAGTAACATGATTCCGTGCTTCGGAGTTTTGGAGGGCACGTTAAGCCGTTGGTCCCGGCTATTACCGTAAAACACCTCCACCAACCCGCAGCGGAGCAGCGTGGTGGAGTATGCTCCATAGCTCCTGGGGTTGATCGAGGCCTGTGTCTATAATGTTCGAGCCAACTGTGTTAGTGAAAACTGCATAAATTAATAAATCATCTGTGCAAGTCCGGCATCGGGATTCGAACCTGCGCTTCTGAACGCGTTCAATAGTTTTCCTTAAAGTCCAGCAGATAAGTTTCACATTACTATTAAGTCATCATCATCATCAGCCGTACGACGCCACTGTTGGGCATAGGCCTCCCCCAAGGATCTCCACGACGATCGGTCCTGCGCTGCCCGCATCCAGCGGCTTCCCGCGACCTTCACCACATCGTCGGTCCACCTTGTAGCGGGCCTACCCACTGAGCGTCGTCCGACACGTGGCCGCCACTCCAGAACCCTTCCGCCCCAGCGGCCATCGGTTCTCCTCGCTATGTGTCCTGCCCACTGCCACTTCAGCTTTGCAATTCTCCGAGCTATGTCGGTGACTTTAGTTCTCCTGCGGATCTCCTCATTTCTGATGCTACTGATTTGACTATTAAGTAACTGAATGTAAACATGGTCTCTAAGTAACGCGTGTTACATTTCAATAAACATTTTAATCTTTCATAGCTACCTGTCATAATATTATCATAGGCCTTTTTACCTTTCAGTTAACACAATGAACAATCATACCAGGGAAAGATGTTATCTAAAACCGTTTATCATGTTTTTATAACACTACTTCTTTACTGAGTAAAAAAAACATGGAATATGATGCTCGGAACCTCAACGCTGATGTTTCCTTCTCACCATAATCCCCTGGTTGTTCCGGCTTCCGAATACATCCCGCTTAGGGACGGTACCGAATAATATCAACTCTCGAAGGACGTAAAATACACCGCCGTGGTAGCCCATTTAGTAGATCGCTTGCCTCTCACTTTAAGGTCGCAGATTCAAATCCAGCACAGGCCTAAACCAATGAATAAGTCTAATTTGTTTTCGAATTCATGGTTAGGTCATAAATTAATATCACGTGCTGGATCAAGGAAAACATCGTGAGGAAACCCACATTCCCGAGAAATGCATTTTCGCCGGTTGGAAGGTCAGACAGGCAGTCGCTTCTGTAAAAAACCGGACCTGTCAAATCTTCAGATTAGGTAAGAGGACCCCGTGAAAAACGGGATAATGCTAGGGAGATGTTAAATAATTATTTTCTGGTGCTTAAAAACTAGAAAATATCTCGTTCGAATGTCATTATCAAGTGCATACATCTAATTGCTTTTAATTATACACGTGTCGGTTTCTGATGTACATCTCAACTGTGCCAATTAAAAATATTATTGTTTTGTAAATGGAAACAAAGCGGTGTTTTTTGCAAAGACTAGGCATGTTAAGATTGGAGGCCAGTTCTCCTAAATGTGAACTAACCTGTATTGGGCTGGTTTTCCCTTCGCGGTCAGACAGGCAGTTGCATCTGTTAAAACCGGACCTGTCAAATCTTCAGGTTAGGTAAGCGGACCCTGTGCAGACGGAATAACTAGGGAGATGATGATTATCTTGAATGCCTTCAGTATCGCAATAAACTTGATATGGTCCTAATGTACACTATCCGTCTGTCGGTTTTAACGACATGACCGGAAAGATAAGTTAATGTAGCTTACAGCTGTAAATATTTTATTATAAGGTATCTGTTCTAAAATATTTCAACAAAAGAAATAATCTGATCCTAATTAATACATAGTCGACCTAGATCACTTGGCCAATCGACCATATACATACCGCAGACAAAATAACTGCCACACACATAAGTACTTAGAGGTCAAATAAAAAAAAACCGGCCAAGTGCGAGTTGGACTCGCGCACGACGGGTTCCGTACCATTGACTAGGTAAACAACAGTAAAATACTCAAATTTAATTACCATAACCTGTTGCCAATATTGATATCGAGAAAAAGAGAGCAAAAAAATCGCGTTTGTTGTATTTTTTGAAAATTTCAACTGTGTATAGAATAGAATACTATTTATTCTTCTTCTTTGCGAGTCGATGGCGATCGATATTAATTTTTTGCTGACCAGTAATTGGCCACGCTTACGGCATTGTCAGTGGCTTCGTGAAGGTCTTTAATAGTGCAGGTGTTAGGGCATTTAGGACAGCATGAAAGGTGAGCCATAGTTTGTGGTGATACTCCACACTCGCACTCATCGCAACCATTTATTTAGAGCTATTGAAGTCTAGCTATCGTTATTCTTGAGATACGGCCTGGTGACAGACAGACGGACGGACAGACAGACAGCGAAGTCTTAGTAATAGAATAAGGAATAATATATAACGTATAGAACGGCAACTCTCCGCTCCCCACCAGCTTCTGAGCTAGCGTTACTTCACCCCCCTTGAATATAATTTAAACTTGAATCGTATGGCATCAGACGTCACACACACAGATGCGCGTGTACGATAACGTCAATGTGTGGTGTATGTGTAAAACGAGGTTTTTTGTATGAAGTGTCGGGGGTGTGGTAATGGGTGGGGTCCCGATTGTTCCCTCTGGGTACGGAACCCTAATAAAGACATATCTTTTTTTTCCTACTTGATTGTTAATTCTCGTTTCTGATAACCAAAAACAAAACCGTTCGCACGACCCTGCTCCACATACATAGCGACTAATTTATTACCGAACCAACTTAAGGACACCAAATAGTCTACCTTGGATCGCCAAAATTCTCATTCTTCTTATTAAATTCACATGTAAATAAAGTTTGAATATTCCCGTTGTAAAAACTCTTTAGTAAAGCCACTGGCCGCTTTTCTTTTTCAAATTGTTCTTGAAATGAAATGAAATATATTCTGTACCGTCACGAGCATTAATATATATACACTTTGGTACCATGTCACATTAACTTTTTTGACAAATTGAACTGTAAGTCTCATTAAATGTCAATATGTTAGTGCGAAAGAGTCCTAAAGTGGGTACATTATATTGCTCATTACTGTACAATACTGTACATGGTATTTAGGTTACAAACAGCTGTTATATTTCATTGGGTATCACCAAATACTACCTTTTTAGGCATACACACAGATTATTTAAAAACAATAACAAATAATATTAATGTCTATTTTACAAATATTCTACACACACACTTAAAAAATACAGTTTTTCAATTATACACTTAAAATCTGTTATTTGTAGTCTAAATATTCTTTTTTTACTTCTTTTTTTTTCTTTTTTCTTTTCTTTTTTTCTTTTTCTTTTCCTTTTTCTTTCTTGTACTCTGGTCTTATCCACCTAAAGGCTAGGTAATAAAGCTTTTTTTGCATAACTTTTGCGCCTTTTTACTGCCGGGTACACCCCTAATACCGAATTAGCTTTATTTGCGGATGATACAGCCATCTATTCTTCGTGCCGTGGTCGAGTTATGATGACCGGAATCCTCCAACGCGCGGCCAATGCCTTGGGCAAGTGGTTTCGCAAATGGAGAATGGAGGTAAACCCGGAGAAAAGTGCAGCGGTGTACTTTTCAAAGGGCTATTATAACACGCCACGGTCACGCCGTCAACTTAAAGTCATCACGATGTTTGGCAAGCCGATCCCTTGGGAGGAGCAAGTCAAATATCTCGGCGTAGTCTTAGATAGACGTCTTACTTTCAAGGCCCATATCAAACGAGTGCGCGATCGCGCCGCGTTTGTAATGGGCCGTCTTCATTGTGTGAAAATCTACACGACTTGCATCCGTCCGATCATGACCTATGCAGGGGTAGTTTTCACTCACGCGAGCCCCTCTCAAATTCACCGTCTACAGGTAATACAAAATCGTTTCATGCGGAAAGCCACGGGAGCTCCGTGGTTCCTTCGCAATGAAAATCTGCACATTGACCTAGGTCTGCCAACCATTGCCCAATGGCTCAAATTAGCGGGTACGACACATCACTGATACGACAGGCTAATCCATCCATCTAAGGACTTCATGTCAACAATGGCAACACAGAAGAAACTCCGGCCTCTATGGTCCAGTAGTTGAGCGTTGGACTCACGATCCGGAGGCCCCGGGTTCGAATCCCGGTGAAAAAAATCACTTTGTAATCCTTAGTTTGGTTAGGACATTACAGGCTGATCACCTGATTGTCCAAAAGTAAGATGATTCGTGCTTCGGAAGGCACGTTAACCCGTTAGGCCCGGTTACTATTTACTGATGTAAGTGAGTAATCGTTACATGAGCCATGTAAGGGGCCTTTGGCGGCTCAATCATAACCCTGACACCAGGGTTGATGAGGTTGGTATTCCACCTCACAACCCACACGATAAGAAGAAGAAACTCCCCTGGTGACGCCTCTTATTCTCCACAAATATTCTCTAAAGCCCGATGTTAGTGCGTTGGGCATGCATGCATTGCAAAGATTGAAAAGGTCAATAACCTTTCTAATGAACTTTGAGTCAAAGTCATGACTGACTGACGCATCAATGCTGAATAAACCCTTGCACCTACCTAAAAAAGTAGACCCTAAAACCTACCTAAACAGGTAGAACACACGACAAAGGTAAACAATCCAGAACTTATTAAATAATATTGAATTTGAATTTTTTGAATTTGAATATTCTAATATTGACAATTTAGTTACAAATAATTTCACTTTTGTTTATTTATCGACCAAAATAGTTCAATGTCACGGAATCTGCCGTGCCGTGACCAATTTCTGACAAAATTCTCAGTAAGTAATTTAATCTATCGAAGTAAAAAACTTTCCCTTTCATAGCGGAATTGAACAATTGTTAAAAGTATAACATTAATGCGGATTGCGTTCTCATTTCTAATAATTGTAGTAATTTACACCAAATGCTACTTCTAGTGCTCCCAATTTGTTCAATTTAAATCCAAAAATATCTCATTCAGTAGGTAACATAGTACACTTTGAATCGTCACTTTTTACATAACGAACGTGTTATTCGCCTAAAACTACTGCAGCTTCTCACAACTTGTATAGCCGGGGAAAAGAAGCTGCAAGAAAAACCTCGGCACAGGGCCCTAGACGTTCTTTTAAAAAGTTATACGTACCATAGTAATTTTGGATTTCTTTATCAACTTGCCTACTTACCTACTTAGTTTACTCACTTGTCAGATAAAATTTTTACCCAACTAATGGGCAGAGAACTTCTAAGGCTATGTAAGGATTGAGTTTTCGCACTCATCAATTCTCATCCCAGAACAGCTAAGGCTGACTTTTCTTTAAGACGTTGACAGTCCAGTGATCCATATACGGGTCATGACTTACTATCTCCATACGTCTGTGACCCATACGTGGGTCACTAAGAAACGACCAGGTACGCACTAAGGTCGGGTGCTCGACTTGGATTCCGGGTAACTTAGCAAAGGTTTGTATTATAGTATGTTTGATGAATGCTACTATGCACCTGTTTGAAGGCTGAAGTGACTGAAGGTTTAGTAAAAATATTCAAATAATCAAAAAATCTGTTTATTCATCTTTACTTGTGAAGTGTTTAGAATACATTCAATTTTATTATTCACGTTTACACACAGGAGATATAAAAATTTGTAGTAATATGCGGGACTCAGAACGAAGTCAAAACATTTTGTATGGGGACTGTCAATCTCATCATCATCAGCTCATTAACGTCCCCACTGCTGGGGCACGGGCATTCCCTTTTGTAGTCACCCATCCTATGACCGGCCTTTGCGAAAATTGCCTAACTTCAACAATCGCAGACCAAGCGCGTTTACCGCTGCGCCACCGAGCTCCTCACTGTCAATCTATAACAATTGAATATATTATGAAGTAGTATACATAATCTGTATCTGTATCGCCGATGATGTAGGCAGAAGTGAATATGTAGTATTACACCGGGGATACTCTAGATAAATTAACTACTTCATAATATTTGACATCTTTAACAGTCGCAATCGAAGAACTATTAGTTTGAATGTACCACGCACGATTTGTTGGTTTTATGCGTCGTTAACCACGATAATTTTTGTATGGTTGCAAATGTTGTAATTCAAACTGATTTCATTGTTAGAATTGATAGATTTATTTCATAATGCTTAGATGATAATGTGCTATTTTATAGTAAATATGTAGATATTAGAGGGAGATTAGATCATCTCAATATATAAGCGTTACCTAGTGTTAAATAGAAAAGAATCGATCGACTTAATATCGGATACATCACTATGTCACAACACTTGCTTATGTACTTTGACGGATCTAATTCCTACCGCGCATTGAGACGATTATAAATTGATCTTATTATTGAAATATAATTAATAATGCGGTTTTTACAAGTATGATCTTCGATTCTCCATGAAGACTATAGGGGTTAAAATTGTATAAAATTATAATATTTTTTAATGTGATTTTACCGTATCCGGTGCACGCTTGAAGGTCCCAGTAAAAGTGTGAAAAAATGACAACCACCCAGTGACCGGTGACTTATCGAACATCTAGGCCAAGTGCACGATAGAGCGAGACAAATCAATTCAGAACCACTGTGCGTGAGAGAGATAGGTCCACCAGTTTTCCTAAAAAGAGTTACGCTTTCTTGGAATGATTTTTCTATTCGATTCGTTCATTACTTTTACACTTTCAATTTTATTTTGGAAACGGACGTAGCGAGAGCATCGATTCGTTTCGGATTCAGTTGAGATAACCTTATATATTTCTGTGTTATCTATTTTTATCAAGAATTACTATTGAGTAATTAATTTATCTTGGTGCAGTTTTCACTTCCCCGATACCGACCCCGCCGGCGTGGTCGACGATTTCCCTCATTCAGCGCTTATCGCTATCGACCCACTAGGGTCGATTAATCCTTTCAATATTCTTCCTCTCAGACGACGCCCTGAGCCGAGGTTCGCGCCCAACTGGGCACCCTCAGGCCTGTTGTCTTAAACGTTGTACCGGGTGAGAGCCTTCAGCGCTCCCCATTTATCCGGCCAAGTAGTTAATGCCATCTGCGGCAAATCTACAACAAGTCACGTCAAAAAAAAAAGCAGTTTTCACTAATACAGTTGGCTCGACCATTATAGACGGCGATACGGCTCACCACCTATCACGTTGGTCTAACAGAAAGCTCGGTGAGGTGTGGGCTTAGTTCATCTTGCGATGGATGCATCTCTGACTACCCCATTTGAGACATACATATATTCATCTAATGTTTCGTACACGCACGCAGGTTTAGAGTAGAAGGTACTAAACCTTAAACTAATTAAACAAACTGATATGAATACACCGCAATGGCTTAAAAACGATCAAACACAGGAACTACACTCTACAGCGGACGTTAATTCGATGTAGCGAATTCATTTTTCATACTAAATCCGTACTCGTGTCATTCCGGGTCTGAATGTCACGTTGCAGCTGACACTGTGACACAAACCTTGACAAGGGACGTGCGCCCGCGCATCTGACACGTTAATCGCGCGTCGCGAGAAAATTGCGCTTAACAATTTTATTTTTTTACTTCCGGTGTTTTCTTTGGTTCGTATAAAATGAATAGGTGCCTATAGGAATTTAATATCGGGAGTTGGTTAACATTTAAGTCAAAACGAAGAAAAATGAGGTTGTTAAAGTATGAAGTGCCCGGGGTATAGTCCAAGTTAATAATCTACCAACGGCCTCTGTGGTCCAGTGGTAGTGCGTTAGGCTCACGATCCGGAGGTCCCGGGTTCGAACCCGGTGGGGACAAATCACAAAAATCACTTGGTAATCCTTAGTTTGATTAGGGCATTACAGGCTGACCACCTGATTTTCCGAAAGTAAGATCCGTCCTTCGGAAGGCACGTTAAACCGTTGGTCCCGGTTACTACTTACTGATATAAGTAAGTAGTCGTTACATGAGCCATGTCAGGGGCCTTTGTCGGCTTAATAGTAACCCTGACACCAGGATTGGTGAGCTTGGTAATCCACCTCACAACCGACACGATAGAAGATACCCTGGACACTATCCGAGCGAGCGAGACAAACGGTCCGCGCTTACCCTCTTACTCCAGCCATTTAAGACCCAGGGTTGGTGAAGTTGGTAATCCACCTCACAACCCACACGAGAGAAGAAGAAATAATCTACCTACGCGACGACACATCTTCCTCGATTTTCATGCAACGCAATGACCCAGCAAAAAAATGGAACAAGGTGTACGGAATTTAATTAAAAAATGACTGACATATCTATAGATAGGTAAGTAAGTAAATAAAATACATAATCTCGTCCAAAATTGACACGAAAGGTCGGCCTTTAGGAGTCAAGTCAATGGATTTATTCACTGTACAATGATAATGAGAAATTGCAGAGGTCATAGCAATTTTCTTGTCATATAAATACCGAGTGAGCATGGATGATTTGACATTTGCACGCGGCATACCTATTTCCATCACAAAGAATGATTGCGAAAATCATACTTTGATTACAAAATAACATAAGATAAGCTCACGACTATATCCCGATTGGGGTACTTCAGAGATGCAACCATCCAAATGCTATAAATAAAACAATTAAAATTATTCCTACTAAACAAAAGTTATTATAATATTGAAGAGTTTTTAATGATAAACAGATTGTTGGATAAGGTGCTTAGGTAAGTATATAATTATGTATTGTGTATTTGCTTGAGTACTTTATTTAATTTGTATAGTTTTAAATATTATAACATAATAAATAATACGTATACTTAATTTTTAAAATATTGTATTTTAGACTGTGATGTATGTTATTATGTAATAATTTTGTAAGTGTAAGTATAATAATTTTGTTACCTTTAACTTGTTTAATTCATAATTAACTATGTTACTTACTAATATTTTTTATAATGACGCTGCTGTCACCTCTTACGTTGCTGTGCCCTTGCAGGGCGTCACATGTACCTAATACCGTGTATGTAACACCTAACTGCTTGTGACTTTGCAATGATTAAATGAATATGAATATGAATATCCACACTTCACCGAGCTATCTGTTAGACCAACGTGATAGGTGAGCCGTATCGCCGTTTATAATGGTCGAGCCAACTGTGTTAGTGAAAACTGAACTTAAGATAAATTATTAACTCGTCAAGCAAGTCCGGTACCGGGGATTGAACCACAGTGACTTCGGAAATAAAGTATGTTTTTATAAAAATAGATGATACAAATATAGATAAGATAATCTCAACTTATTTTTTTATCTTTTTTAAAATATTTTCATTTATATACATTTGCGATGGAAAATTGTATTTGAAATTAACTCAGAATAATGGCCTGAATCATTCCTCAAAGTTTTCGTTAAGATGTCACTAATACAGGATGTAAATTATATATGACATCATAGTCTCGAAGTAGTTTAGTTTACTGTATAATTACACCATATCACACTACCATACACAGTCTATCAAACAATCAAACAAATTCCAAACAGTTCCTTAGCAAAAAGTTTTTATCAATTACCACTAAAACAATGACGACACAATACTAACCCGTACAAAATACAATTCTAACAAAATACTCCGTTTTTCACAGACAACACAGTCCATTCGCCTTTTTGCTTTAACTTTTGCAATCTTAACAATTGTCGTGGCGAAACACCATAGCTCTACGGTTATGTGAACGGGTTAACAATGGTATACAATACATATAACAATAATTGTATCGCTAGAATGTAAGATGCAGATACAGTTGGTGTTTTATCGGTTCTATCTGTCGACGAAGGTCGCCGAGGCCCTTTACACGTTGCGAGTTTTTGTAACTATACTGTTGTAACCAAAGAGGCAGAGGACGCCCTCCTTATACTTGGTGAAGATGTCCCGATTACTGAAAAATGAAAATTTACCCGACCCGGCAACCCTAGACAGAATGTCATGGCGCCGCAAAATTAGGAGAGCCGACCCCACCTAAAGTGGGATAGCGCAAGGAAGGAGAAGAAGAGACTGTCGTAATCAAAGATATGCTGTACGCGGGAATCATCATCATCATTACCCTAGCATTATCCCGTTTTTTTCACGTGGTCCGCTAACCTAACCTGAAGATATGACAGGTCCGGTTTTTTACAGAAGCGACTGCCTGTCTGACCTTCCAACCTAGTATTTGTTTCGATGTCACTTACACCCTGTACAAGTTTTAATTATTTTCAATTCTAGACTTTTGCGATGGATAATCCACTGGATATTATTCATCATCACCAGCCCATTAACTTCCCCACTGCTGGGGCACGGGCCTTCCCTATGGATGGATAGGGAGATCGCGCCTTAAACCACCACGCGGGCCCAGTGCAGATTGGTGGTTATTAACGACTGCTAATGCACGGAGGAGCTCGAGATGAAAACATTTTTTTGTGGTCACCCATCCTATGACCGGCCTTTGCGAAAGTTGCTTAACTTCAACAATTGCAGACCGAGCGCGTTTACCGCTGCGCCACCGAGCTCCTCAGATATTATTAACTTAGAATAATGAGCTGAATCATCCCCCGCAGTATTCGTTGCGATGTCACTAACACCCTGTATACTTTTGCCTTCTGCTATGCTGCCGTAGTGCTGTCAATCTATCAAATGCATCTCTGCAAATAGCAGCAGTGTAAAAAGATTGTAAAGGATCATTCTCACGCCTTCGCCGTGTAACGCACGAATACAAAAGAGTTGCGAACAGCTAAGTTATGTTGACCTTTTTGATTCGTATCTTTACGCATTGTTACAGATTTTTTTTCCTTTGTAAAACGGATTCTCTTTAGGCCTGTTCGTAGATTAACTGTAGAATATTTAATTCGTTTAAAAGGTAAATTTATAACGTTACTTACACAATAACAATAAAAAAATGAATTAATAAAACAATGTCACTAAAGCTTAAAAACTAGATATTAATTATACTTAAAATTAGTCAAATAGCCCGCCTCGGAGCATACCCGGCTCAAATGTACCCATCTCGCTGGCCGCGTTGCCAAAGGTTAGGTTGTTTTAAAGAAAGAAAAGAAAAGAGTACTCTAGAGCGAGCACGCATGAGGTCTGTTATGGGAGTGGAAGACTAAAAAAATAAGTTCTTTTGTTTTGTAAGGATGGTAAGGATTATTAGAAAAATATAAAATTGGAGCACCTATTAGGAATAAAGGATAAACAATATTTTGCAAGCGCTGCAAATTAAAAAAATAATAATAATTAAACTAGTGATTTGTTGAAAAGTAGATTTATATTTTTGTACCTTTTTAAGCGTTCTGTTTTAAAGTAACTTATTGTAGATTTGCCTCGGATGGCATTCGAAGTAGAATGAGTATTTACTATAACCTACTTTAAATGTATGCGGATTTAGGAGTGGCTGGGATGGAGAGCTCAAATGCTGACAGTGGAAAGTGGGACATGTCGAGATCATAAACTTTATGCTACCAATGTGAACTGCACATTAAGCATCGTCCACATAACGCCGCCTTACACTGAAAACCACGTAAGTAGGTACCTTTTTTAAAAAATCACATCATTATGTGTTTTTGTTTCAAGAAAACCTCGACTTCTTTCGATTAAGTAATTTGGTTACGGGTTAAAATTGTGACCGCAGTTTTTTACCTGGATTGACTAGCATTTATTAGCTGTTTATTAGAACTGTATATTATTGTACTTCATGTACAAAAACAGTCGCGTACTTACCCAATAATTATGTACAATAGATATTTGAATTTCGCCATTCGTTGGGAACGACGACATAACGCCTATTTCCCACATCATCATCACTAATTTAAGAACCACGCTCTTATCGGTGAAGCATTCTCCATTCTTGTCTATCAAAGACCAATTCCTTCACTTCCTTATAAGACACGGCGTTCACCTTCTCTTTAATCTGTTCCATGTAAGCTCTTCTTGGTCTTCCCCTTCCTCTCTTTCCTTGTAGCTTCCCTTCTATGATGTTTTTAATAAATTCGTCGTGTCTTATTAAGTGTCCAATCATCTTGCCTCTTCTGTCCTCAATGACTCTCAATATTTGCCTTTTTCTCAAATGGGGTTTTTTTTTCCGACTAAATAGTTAATACCATCCGCGGCAAATCTACAATGAGTCATGTCAAAAAAAAAAAAAAAACAACAAATGGGGTAAATTCCACTTTCTACGTTTCTGAACTGACACTTTCGCATCATCCACTTTATAAATGCTCACCAGTTTATACCTGACCTGACATGACCTTTATTTAAAACATCCTCAATTTAATTTATTACTGTTTATTGAACCCAGTTCTTCCTCTTCCGACTCTACCACTACGACCGACTGTACTTCCGATTCGACGCAATGACAGTGTTGTCAGAATGATACACTAGGTTCATAAACGACGGAAAAATCCAAATGTGAAATTCTGCCTGTTCAAGAAAAACTAAAATACCTAATTGCATTAGACCAATTTCAAAACTCTCAATATAAAAATCCCAAGCCGTACAGTCGGAACCTCCGTAAAACTTCCAGAAAAATGTTTGAAGAGCCAGGTGCTAACAATAATTATGGCGAGAGAATATTAAAATACCTTTTTCCAAGAATATTTAATAGTATTGAGTTCGAAAACGAATGTTGTAGTAAGCCAATCTTTAAAACTAAATTAAAGCTGTTTTTATTGAAGTCATTTGATGAACTTATTGAATAGTTGGTAGATTTGTAGCATTTAAGAATTAAGTTTAAAACATTCTGTTATAGATATAAGTAAGTAAATAAGTAATGAGTGCATGATTTCGCCAACAAACTGTCTTTCAGTTTGGCGAATGTCTTTAAAATTGTAAACGGTCTTATATTGTTATTAAATAAAATAAAATAAAAAATTGATATCAACTCAGAATCATGACCTGAATCATCCCTCAGTTTACGTTATGATGTCACTAACATTCTGTATAATCTATGTGTGACTACCGTTATAACTATTGATTAACATAACGTGTTGCTTTTTAACTATGACTAAAATAAACGATTATTATTATAAGCGTTTACTAAAATATCAAATAAGGCGTGCTTTCCAGAATGCCACAAGATTATACTTTCAGAACAGGTATTTTGAAATATATTGGCACAAGTTTGTTGAGAGGAAACCATAAATTATGATACCGAGTCTACCAAACAACATTGTAGAATATATATTAATGAACTATCCACGATTAATGAGGATATCGATGGATAACCCGTTGGTATTTACCATATTAGTTAGATTGGCAATTTATCATCGGCGGTGGTGATAGCTGGTGGTGAGACGTGGTAGCCCAGTTGGTAGACCACTTGACTCTCGCTGTAAGGTTGCATGGCTCGATTTCCAGCACGGACCTAAACCAATGTATGTCGAATTTGTTTTCAAATCCATGTTTGGAACACAAATGGTTATCTCGTGCTCAGCGGTGAAGGAAGACATCGTGAGGACACCCACATTCCCAAGAAATGCATTTTCGGAGGTATGTGACATAACCTGTATTGGGCTAGTTTTCCCTTCGCGGGTTGGAAGATTAGAAAGGCAGTCGCTTTTGTAAAAACTGGACCTATCAAAATCTTCAGGTTAAGTAAGCGGACCCTGTGAAAAACGGGATAATGCTGGAGATGTGATGTCTTGTAATTGTGCAATAGGGAATATTTCATTCCGAAACGACTAAACACCCAATACTTGTGTACTTTTTTTCCTCCTAAATGGCTTCTGTCAACAGGGACAATTTTACCAGCGTCAGGGTTGGGAAATACACATTTTCAGTGTACAGGAGCTCCAAAAGTTTAGGTCAAATGATCGGTAGCTTAACCTAGGAACAAACAGACAGAAACACATGAGTTAGTAGATATTATATTACTTATTATACTTGTGTACTTAGTCAAACAAACTTCCGGTCAAGTAGTTAATATTTACCATTAAACAATAAATCACGTCAAAAAAAGGAAACAACCGAACAGTAAAAACTGCGGGTCTGGCCGTGAACCCACTGACCTCTTGCAAGTCATTCATGTAAATTGTACACAACTTGTCTCCGACTCATGCCGACAAGCGAGGATCGAACCGAGTCGCGAAACATTTATCATCTGTAGGCTGTCACCGTGACCTCTGACACAATATACTTACGTATACATAATACATACCTACAGTATGATAAGTAACTCTTTAGAAACCTCCACATTTGGTTCATAATCATTTATTCGTAATAAAAATGGTATTACAGTTTGCAGATGGTCAGCATTTAACATTTGGTTTACGTGCCATAGAGGCGGCCAATCAGCTCGCGACAACAAACACTTCAGAACCTCGATACCGACCCCGCCGGCGTGGACGACAATCTCCCTCATTCAGCGCCTATCGCTATCAACCAGCTAGGGTCGATTAATTTTGTTTATTTTGAATTCTGTTTCTACGACTAATATAAGATAAGTTTTCCCATAAAATAATGGACTCATACTCTGAAATAAATGGTTGAATCGTATTTCCTCTAGGCAGATTTAAGGTCATCAAAATTGGCGTCGCGCTTGTGGTGAGATTTCTGTATGTGCCTTGCATACAAACTCGAATATCGTAAAATTGCTCGGTACCTCATAAACTGCCTATATACGTCCCACTGCTGGGCACAGGCCTCCCCTCAATCAACCTGAGGGGGTATGGAGCATACTCCACCAACGGTTTAAAGCCTCCGAAGCACGGAATCATCTTACTTTTTCGGACAATCAGGTGATTCAAGCCTGAAAAGTCCTTACCAAACAAAGGACAGTCTCACAAAGTGATTTCAACAATGTCCCCATCGGGAATCGAACCCGGACCTCCTGATCGTGAGCCTAACGCTCTAACCACTAGACCACGGAGGCTGTTTCTCTGTGTGCGTGCTTGAGTTACAAGACTGCTTGCATTTATTATGCCTTGTATTGTATTGAACCGCCCTTTTGTAGTTTACCGTGAGGTGTGTCTTTAATGAGGTGGAAGAACCTTCTGGGATCAAGGTCTGACTTCAACATTTCACCGCCTGACATGAAATGAACTTTAAGCAATACCGTGTTAACATCTTTAAATGGTGTACGGCATTCAACGGTCTTATATACAGATGCTATGTTATCTTATTGTTATTAAGAATTTATAGCATTACTTACTTCTTCTCTTTTATCGTGTGGGTGGTGCGGTGGAGGACCAACCTCATCAACCCTGGTGTCAGGGTTATTATTGAGCCGCCAAAGGCCCCTGACGTGACTCACGTAACGACTACTTTACATCAGTGAGTAGTAACCGGAAGAGCTTAAAGTGCCCTCTGAAGCACGGATCATCTTACTTCAGGAAAATCAGGTGATCGGCCTGCAATGTCCTAACCAAACTAGGGATCACAAAGTGATTTGTCCCCACCGGGATTCGAACCCGGGACCTCCGGATCGTGAGCACAACGCTCAACCACTGGACCGCGGAGACCGTTACTTCTTACACTGACAGGGATGGATACGCGTGCGCTACTTTATATGCATATGTATACTGTATCTCCCAAACTATACTAGAGGAAAGATAAAGGAAACTATTACAGTGGCGCATCGTTTCGCAACCGCGCCGCGTACGCGCATTGCGCACTGTTCCCACGCGCTGGCGCAACCTGCTGCGCACGATTCGCCGCCTAGGAAGCTAGACGATAATGTTGCTGGAGCATTAAATATGCCTATATTACACGGGCATCATGGACTTTAGCCACTGTGGTCCTGTGGGCTACCGACTTGCTTCTCAAATGGGTACCGCTGGTTCGAAACCCGGTATTCAGTTTTGCACCAATGTGTTATTCTTCTTCTATCGTGTGGGTTGTGAGGTGGATTACCAACCTCATCAATGTGTTATTAATTTATCTTAAGTGCAGTTTTGCACTAACCCAGTTGGCTCGACCATTATAGACGGCGATACGGCTCACCACCTATCATGTTTGTCTAACAGAAAGCTCGGTGAGGTTATCTTGTGATGGATGTCCATCTCCCGGTAAGCGCACCCTGTGAAAAACGGTGACTTTCATTAGGTTTTTTTACAGTAACCTTGTTTTTCCATCACCGCATTGGGTGCGGCACCTGTAATGGTGATGTGTTTATATTGTTAGATACATACATACATAAACTCACGCCTATTTCCCACCGGGGTAAGCAGAGACTATAGAATTCCATTTCGCACACTTCTCTTGCTTCCTCCACATTCATCAAATCATCAAAAAATCATCATCAATTCATCATTTCTTATATTGTTAGATATAAGTAAATAAATAAATATCGACCTCGTTGTAAATTGACTTGATCGCAAAATTAGCACATAGCGGTCTGGAACGTGCCTACATCACTGCAGCAATTGTAAACATTAATGGCGTTCAGAAAAATCTACGACCGAAGAAAAATCTGAAAAAGAAAACAATAAGGAAGTACAGTTGAATGTGCATAATATTGATCGATTCTAAATAAGTACGTCCACGCAAAACATATAGGCAAGAAACAATATAAGAAACTATCTTTTTCAAGCGGCTTCGCTCGCGTTAAATTCGGGATAATACGGTTCCCTTTCAAAATGTACCAAGTTTAAGCTTCCAAAAGAAAACTGCGAAAAATTCCATATAAAATTTCACCCCCTCTTTAAGGGGGTCACATTTTTGTTAGTCACAAATAGTCAGCGTACCGATGTTGAAAATTGCGGGTTGCTTCATGCGAACTTCCACCCCCCTTTTTAGGGAAGTGGGGGGTTAGAAAGAGACAAAAAGTAGCCTATATCACTCTATCCCTTCAACTATCTCCATTTAAAAAGTCACGTCGATTCGTCGCTCCGTTTTTCCGTAGAAGTCGGACAACCAAACAGACACACACACATTCCCATTTATAATATTAGTATGAATAACAATGTTATAACGAAAAAGTATCTGCCTTTTAGTTAGTGTAAATAAACCACTGAACTCAGTTTTGTGAGTTTGAATTACTAGTTATAACAGAGAAAATATAGGTCGTAGGGGTAAATACGAATATTTCATAGTGACAGTTTTTGCTAAGACAAAAGATAAAAGTACATAGATAAGTCAATATAAAACATTGGTGTTCTTATTATAGATTACAACAAAGAGCTTTAACAGAATTAATGTTTGGATCATAGATAATTGATATCACGTGCCAAGACCTTGAAGGGTGGACAGATGAAGAGGAGGTGGGGGGGGGGCTTTGCCCAACAGTGGGACAACACAGGTTAATAATAATAAAGTATATCACATTCCATGTTCAACGTAACCTCGACATTTACGTGGAGCATTATCCACGACAAAGGTATCACAACAATCGTTTTGAAATACATTTTTTTATGAACTTGATATCTGATCGAGAATTACGATCTTTTTAACCTTGATACCACAGTCGTAGGAGTAAATGATTCGAGCGTTATTATTTTAATAAAGACTCAAAGATAATGATCTTTAAGCAAGACATTTCGTAAGTTTAATAGCTTATCTAACTGTGGACGAATTGCGGGCGGTTAGTGTTTATGATGTGGCATTGCTTAACATACTTAGCTTTTAGACCGAGGCATAGAATAAGGAATAATACTACGTATAGAACGGCAACTCTCCGCTCCGCACCAGCGTCTGAGCTAGGTTTACCTCAACCCCCTCGAACATAGTTTAGACTTAAATCGTATGGTGTCAGACGTCACGCACACAGATGCGCGTGTACGATAACGTCAATGTGCAGTGTCTGTGTAAAACGAGGTTGTTTGTATGAAATGTCCGCGGTGTGACCGAGGCATTGTAATGGATAAATACAGACTCAGCGGGTGACAGAGAGAGATAGTTAATTCCATTTGCGGCAAATCTACAATAAGTCATGTCAAGATTCACAAATGTATGCACGCTCTAACTTGTATCGTTACACTATAAATTTTCGTAATTTGTGTAGAAAATAAATACATACATACTTAAACAGCCTATATACGTCCCACTGCTGGGCACAGGCCTCCCCTCAATCAACTGGAGGAGGTATGGAGCATACTCTACCACGCTGCTCCACTGCGGGTTGGTGGAGGTGTTTTTACGACTAATAGCCGGGACCAACGGCTTAACGTGCCCTCCGAAGCACGGAATCATCTTACTTTTTCGGACAATCAGGCGATTCAAGCCTGAAAAGTCCTTATCAAACATAGGACAGTCTCACAAAGTGATTTCGACAATGTCCCCATCGGGAATCGAACCCGGACCTCCAGATCGTGAGCCTAACGCTCTAAAAACCAGACTACAGAGGCTGTTAGAAAATAAATATTTAACTTAATACTTACTTAAAATTATCTCCTTTTGTCTACAGGTACACAGCAAAGGCCTTAAGTTCGGCATTTACGAAGATTACGGCAACTTCACCTGCGCTGGCTACCCAGGTGTGGTCGGACATCTTGCAGGCGGTAAGGAATTGTTACTGTATTTAAGTGTAAGGTCTAAAGACTATATTCTCTATATAGGTACTTATTATTCTTACTAAGCTACTATAATCTAATATGTTAATTTACTAAAATAAATGCGCATTCTTTCGTCATTACTCGAGTCGTTTACTTGTCTCCCCGTTCCCTCCTCACATGGCGACCCTGCCAGTTGAGGTGTCGGGTTCGGAATCCCGGCGCGGCGCGATGCCGAGCGGTGCTATTGTAATTTGACTACTTATAGACACATACCGTATCGTCTTATTGGAGTTTATCAAATTCAAAAACCAAAATGTGTAATTCAAAAGTCGACAAGGAGGACGTTTTTATTAACCAAAATTCTTCGGGTGGTTCTGTGAACGAGGCTACAGTGAGTGAAATAAAGTTTCATTTATCTTCTATGAGCATTTTGATGATTGTCATGTGCACAATATTGGCTGCGGGAGGACTGTACCTGGCTTACAAGATCTATAAGAAATGCCATAATACCTGGACGAGAGACTGGATCGTTCAATACAACCTGCGCCGTTCTATTAACCGAGGACATGAGCATGTGGTGCACTGCCATAGATGTGGACACAACGAGGAGGTATCAAACAAGGCAAATAAGCCCCTTCGATAATTTCTGAGAGTGATAACGCAAGAGAGTGACTAGAAAATTATAGTGAAAGTGAGTAAAATACCCAAGAAGTGCGGCTATTAAAAAATTTGTTTCTTTTTAATAACTATAAAAAAAAAAAAAATCATAGCAATAACAAAACATAGATATAATACTAACATAATTAAGTAGATAAGTTTAAATGGAAATTATAGACTATGCAAGAATATATTATCAAACGGGTTTCAGTGTTAAAACGCTCGTAAGTACCTACTCGTCTAGTATATTCTTAATTACATTCATGAATATAATTATTATGTGTGTGTTTTATTGTCAATCGGAAGAAGTTATAAACTAGTAGTATCGTGATGTTAATTCAGATAACAAATGGAAAAAGATCTTTATGACATTTATGAAAAGTTAAAATCAATTAAGGATAATCTGACTAAGTTATCTTATGAGCGACGGAAACCTGATATTCTATGGAAAAAATTAGAGGAAGCTTCTTTATTATATGCAACATTTCTAAGTGTTAGTAATAAATTAAAGGAGTCAATTGAAAAGAAGGAAATAAAGGGTCAGTGTTTATTAGATATACAGACTTATTTTGACAATATAAAAGGTATATATTCACAGATTGAGGAATTTTGTAATAAGAATTATTCGAGTTCATCAGGTATTAAACAGGATAGGAAAGAAAAACTCACAAACATGGGTACCTTTGACTTAAAGATGAAGCAGTAACGAAACAATTGATCGATGCTATCGAATATTACGACACGGTTCTCTCAGATTCACAATCAAAAACAAATTTAATAAATTTTGTCCTTAAAAGTCGACTCTCACAGGTAGCTAAACTAAAGTTATCTGCAAGTTATATAACTGTCCAAAGTTTGATAAGCGACATGAAAACCTTGTTGCTGTCTCGAAAGTCAGCTACGGCCATACAGAGCAAGATGCAGCGACTCCAACAAGGTAACTTGCCAATTGATGAATTTGGTAAGGAGTTGACGGATTTATTTGTTAATCTAACAATTGCACAATCAAATGGTGATAGTAACACATACAATATATTGAAAACGATTAACGAAAAGCAGGCTATTAAGCAGTTTTCTGACGGATTGCGTAATCGTCGGATTAGTACAATAATAGCGGCAAGAAATTTTGATTCGCTAAAAAATGCAATTCAGGCAGCAATGGATGAAGAACTATCGTCAGTGCAGAATTCGGGCGATATCTTAGCCTACAGTCATGGTAGAGGTTACTATAATCGTGGTAATTTTTTTAACAGAGGCCGTACTTTCTTTAGAGGAGGTTATCATAACCAAGGACGGGGACAAAGGTCATTTCATAACCAAGGACGTAGAATGGACAATCCTGCGGCGGCGGCATCTGCTAGACAGCCAACCGGCCGTGGAGGTGGTAGGCCGAATGGTCAAGGACAAGGACGCGGCTATCAAGGTAGGCCAAAAACTTTTCATGGTAACTACAGGAGACGCAACGGAGATATTCGAATCATGAACGAGTCCGAAGATCAAGATAAACCAAATCCTATTCAGTTTTTTCGAGAATAATAATGTTATTCTGGCCAGTAATAATACATGTTCACTTCAATTACACATAAACGACATACAACACTCTTGGTTAATAGACACCGGAGCTTCAATTTCAGCTTTGAAGTTGGATAGCGTAAAAAGATTACAAGTGCCGATTTGTAACAATAACTTGGTAATTAATGGAATCGGTGGGAAAGTACATTCGATAGGATATGTTTACCTAAACATAAATGAATGTGGTCATTGTTTTAAACACAAATTTTACGTTTTTAGTGATTTACCATGTAAATATGACGGGATTATCGGACAAGACTTTTTGTTGAAATACAACGCTGTAATAAATTATCAAACTAAATTGTTGGAATTGATTACCGAATCAAATCATAAAATACAACTAAATATGTCCGTAAATAAAAGTTCTTTTATTTTTCCATCAAGATCAGAATCTATTCATTTTGTTGAAACGCAGTTGAGCGACGATTATTTAGTTCATACTTCCGAATTAGGTGATGGAATATTTTTAGCGAATGCCTTAGTTAGGCCTATAAATGGAAAAATCCCCCTAAAAATTTTAAATACAACCGATAAAGACGTAACTCTCGGTTCATTAACTGTTCATGTTCAAAAAGTTAGCGATTTTGACATATGTAATTTCGAAAAATGTAATAATTTGAGTGCTGACCGTGTAAAAAGTTTATTTACAAAACTGCATTTAGATAATCTCACCAAAGAAGAACAAATATCAATAGAGAACTTGTGCGCGAAATTTTCAGACGTTTTCTATTTGCCGGGAGATAAATTAACTGTTACTGATATTTACCAGCATAATATTTACCTGAAACCGAACACGGAACCCGTATATGTAAAACCCTATAGATTGCCTCACGCCCATAAAAATGAGATTCAAAAACAACTACAACAAATGATGGATGAAGGCATTATAGAAAAATGTGCAAGTGATTGGTCGAGTCCAATATTATTAGTACCAAAAAGGTCAGATACCGGTGATAAAAAA
This sequence comes from Pectinophora gossypiella, assembly GCF_024362695.1. Lineage (NCBI taxonomy): Eukaryota > Metazoa > Arthropoda > Insecta > Lepidoptera > Gelechiidae > Pectinophora > Pectinophora gossypiella. The sequence continues at coordinate 3,171,493 of NC_065422.1, forward strand.
TGGCGTATTGTAATTGACTATAGAAAACTTAATAATTGTATACTTGATGACAAATTCCCCCTTCCAAACATTACAGAAATATTAGACTCTCTTTCCGGTTGCATATATTTTTCCCATCTTGATTTAAAAAATGGATATTACCAATGTAATCTAAATGAAGAAAGCCGACAGTACACTGCTTTTTGCTCAGGTCAATACCGTTTGACACGGATGCCTATGGGGCTCAAAACGAGTCCTAATTCCTTTTCAAGGTTAATGAATTTGGCTATGTCGGGTTTAACATTTGAGAAATGCCTTATCTATATGGATGATTTAATAGTATATGGTCAAAACTTGGATCATCATAATAAAAATCTTATGGACGTTTTTCAAAGGTTGCGAAAAGTCAACCTTAAACTCAATCCCGACAAGTGTGAGTTTCTAAAAAAGGAAATTTTGTACTTAGGTCATGTTGTTTCTAGTGAAGGTGTATTACCTGATCCCGAAAAGATAAGGGCTAATCAAAATTACCCAGTGCCAACGAATGCTGACGAGGTTAAAAGATTCGTCGCATTCGCGAACTATTATAGAAAATTTATTAAAAACTTTGCGGAAATAGCATTACCCTTGAATAAATTATCGCGGAAAAATGAAACGTTTATTTGGGATCAAAAATGTCAAATTTCATTCGAAACACTAAAACAAAGAATTTCAACCCCACCTTTACTACAGTACCCAAACTTTTCGGAACAAAATCAATTTATAGTGCAAACTGATGCTTCAGGTTATTCGATAGGAGCGGTGCTTAGCAATGGAGATAATAGGCCAGTTGCATTCGCAAGTAGAACTTTAAACAAAGCGGAAAGGAATTACCCAACGATAGAGAAGGAACTTCTTGCAATATTATGGGCATGTAAACACTTTCGACCATACTTATACGGTCGTAATTTCAAAATTAAAACAGACCATAAGCCACTTGTATATTTGTTCAGTATGAGGGATCCGTCAAGCCGATTACTTAAGTTTAGATTGGCACTGGAGGAGTACGATTACTCTGTAGAGTACGTAAAGGGATCGGATAACGCACCAGCTGATGCGCTGTCACGGATTATTATTACATCAAATGAGTTAAAGGAAATGAATCAAAGTATAATAAATGTTATGACTAGAGCCCAGTGTAGAAAAGCTCTGTCTACTCCATTGGATACTATAGGTTTTCAAGACGACCGACCTGATCAACCGCGAATCGTGGAAACTCATAGTAAGCCAAAGGGGTCAGTAGAGCTATTATTTATTACAAAAACAGAATTAATAAAGTATAGAGAAAAACGATTAATTGACAAAGAGAATAAAGTATTTTATTATATATCAAGCAAAGATATTATAGGGATAAATCTAGACTTTTCATCACAAATGTCGCCAGCCGAATTTGTGAAAAAGTTAGATACATTCTGTAAAAGTATAAACGTCGACGTTGTATATGTTATAAATAATAAAAAAAATAAAAAATTCATAGAAAATTTAATGCAGGAAATAAAGCAACCAAATTGTAAGTTTGATTTACGGTTGTGCGTATTGAAGGATGTGGTAAGAGTGGAAGATAAACACGACAGAAAGGTGATTCTTAACGACTTCCATCTTTTGCCCACTAGTGGCCACGCGGGCATGAGACGGATGTTCAACAATGTAAGAAAATATTACTATTGGCCTGGAATGGAAAATGAAATTAGAAAATTCGTTAAACGCTGCGATAAATGTCAGAAGCAAAAGTATTCAATTCCAGTAAAAGAACCCATGGTCATAACAACAACTGCTTCGTATGCGTTCGAAAAAGTTTATCTCGACTTAGTTGGACCACTGGAAACTGATAATGAAAATTATTCATATATTTTAACAACGCAGTGTGAGTTAACTAAATTCGTAGAGGCGTATCCTTTAGTTACCAAAAAGAGCGAGGAGGTTGCAAAATGCTTCGTAAATAATTTTATACTAAAGTATGGTGTACCGAGACAGATTGCTACAGATCGAGGCACGGAGTTCCTATCAACGACATTTAAAGAGGTATGTAAACTCTTAAATATTGAACAACTAAACTCCACAGCTTATCACCACCAAAGCATAGGAGCGCTGGAGAACACCCACAAACATCTGGCAGCTTTCTTACGTATACAAACGGACAACCATCCAGGTACGTGGAGCACGTGGTTACCATTTTGGAGTTTTTCTTTTAATACCACAGTACATACCGAGACACAGTACACACCTTTTGAACTCGTATATGGTAGAAAATGCTGTTTGCCTAGTAATTTGACAGGACATGCTGTAGAGCCATTGTATAATCATGAAAATTATGGTTGTGAATTAAAATATCGCATTCAGTCTTCTCAAAAGAACGCAAGGAATAATTTGTTAAAGAGTAAGATAGATAGAAAGAAAAAGTATGATGAAACATGTAACCCAATAGTTTATAAAACAAATGACTTAATTCTAGTAAAAAATGAAGTAGGAAATAAGCTAGATAATATTTACTTAGGTCCATATAAGGTATTACAAGACCTTTCTCCTAACGTAGAAATTGACGTCAATGGTAAGAAAATGTTAGTTCATAAGAATAGAACCAAGTTTTATTTTACTGATTGAGATGTATTATTTAAGTTCTACTATGTTTCTTAATTATCTTGGTTCAAGGCTAACATTGAAAAAAAAATAAAAAATGTAATGATTTACTATTTTTATTTTTTCTTTTGTGAAGGGAGGTGTAAGGTCTAAAGACTATATTCTCTATATAGGTACTTATTATTCTTACTAAGCTACTATAATCTAATATGTTAATTTACTAAAATAAATGCGCATTCTTTCGTCATTACTCGAGTCGTTTACTTGTCTCCCCGTTCCCTCCTCACATAAGTTTAGTTTATAAGACAACATAACTTCACTGTTTTAAGTTTAAGTACGCGGTTATTATCATAATTAAAACACAATCAGTCATCCCGTGATCATGGCACATGCAACAGTATCGAAATATCGGGAGTCTCATACTTTAAACACGGTAAGAACCCGTTATTATGTGTTTTAATTAACATAACTTCACGCCTGTATCCCCGAAGGGCTAGGCAGAGGTGTATAGTATATACACCTACTCTTCGCCAATTAATTGGGGACGAGCATATAGCCATTAACCGAGCACAAATCCAGGAAATCACGTGATATCGTCTATAATCCACACATGAATTGAAACTCATCATCATCAGCCCATTAATGTCCCCACTGCTGGGGCACGGACCTTCCCTATGGATGGATAGGGAGATTCATAAACTCATAAAGTAAAATTCAAGACACTACAATCTAAGTCACACGTTCCCCGAACAGGGCTATCACGGTTTTTTATAGGCATAATTATATCATCATCCCCCTAGCGTTATCCCGTTTTTCACAGGGTCCGCTTACCTAACCTGATGATTTGACAGGTTCGGTTTTTACAGAAGCGACTGCCTGTCTGACTTTCCAACCCGCGAAGGGAAAACTAGCCCAAATAAGATAAGTGACATACCTCCGAAATGCATTTCTCGGGAATGTGGGTTTTCTCACGATGATTTCTTTCACCGTTGAGCACGTGCGTGATAATCATTTATAATCCAAACATGAATTCGAAAATCATTGGTTTAGGCCGGTGCTGGGATTCGAACCTGCGACCTCAAACTGAGAGTCAAGGGTTCTATCAACTGGGCTACGGCTTATCAACATTGGCCAATTACCCGACAGAATTACAATTAGTACACGTCAAACGGGGTGCATACCAGCGAGATGCCTAATCGATTTGCCCGGGTTATTCATTCATTCACTCATTAATTATGTAATTAACAGCTGTCAATCATCCGTCCCTTTCCTTTTCGGTGGATAACGAAATAGCAAGATTAACTTGAAATAAAATTAGGAAGTGTCTGTAGGAGTGTGATATTGAGTGATAGAGTGAGAAACAGTGTGAAAAGAGAGAGATGTGGTGTAAAAGTCGAAATAGTGACTAAGATTGAGTAGGCAATTCTTCTATCATGTGGGTTGTGAGGTGGATTACCAACCCCGTCGACCCTGGTGTCAGGGTTACTATTGAGCCGCCAAAGGCCCCTGACATGTCTTATGTACCTAACGACATTCAGGTGATCAGCCAATGCAACGTCATGCAACGTCAAGTTGGTTTAGACACGTAGAGCGGATGAAGAATAATAGGATTACGAAAGCAGTATATAAAGCGAAGCTTGGTAGTAGGGCTGGCAGAGGAAGACCTAGAAGGACGTACATTGACCAAATTGGAGATGTCTTTCGAAAAGGTTCAACACGATCTACTCTAAACCGATGTGCGTGTTTGAAACGATTGATGAATGTGGAGGAAGCAAGAGAAGTGTCTCTGCTTATCCCGGTGGGAAATCATCATCATCACCAGCCCATTAACGTTCCCACTGCTGGGGTACGGGCCTTCCCTATGGATGGATAGGGAGATCGGGCCTTAACTCACCACGCGGGCCCAGTGCGGATTGGTGGTTATTAACGACTGCTAATGCAGCCGGGACCAACAGCTTAACGTGCCTTCCGAAGCACAGAGGAGCTCGAGATGAAAAGTTTTTTTTGTGGTCATCCATCCTATGACCGGAATTTGCGAAAGTTGCTTAACTTCAACAATCGCAGACCGAGCGCGTTTACCGCTGCGCCACCGAGCTCCTCACAAATTCACGCCAATTTCCCGGTGGGAAATTATATATGTATGTCTGTACAAATCAGGGCCATGTCCTACTTTAATAGTATTTATTTTACTACCTACAATATGATTTCGAGCACTTCCCTTCCCAAACGAAAAATCTATCAGCAAATAGAAGTAGTTATAACAAACGTAACATATTTCACGTGCTACTACTGGCTTCAATAGCCACTTAAAACAACATTACTCTCTTGGTAATATTACACTTCATTTATAGTGATTTGCACACATTTTCAATGAAACTGCTTTGATTTTGTAACATACTTTACTTGGTTTTACCTCATTATACTTATGCATACGCATGTACTTACCTCTACTATTGTTCCTAATGTATATATTATAGTAGACTCATCTGCTACATCTGTATAATTTAATGTATTAGCTTTCATAACTATATTATTATCATCTTTATTTATTTTGTGCCTATCTATACGTATTTTGTATAGCTTGTTTCAAAGATTACGTATTTAAGTGTCATCACCACCAGCCCATTAACGTCCTCACTACTGGGGCACGGGCCTTAAATTCCCTATGGATGGATGGATAAGGAGATCGGGCCTTAAACCACCACGCGGGCCCAGTGCGGATTGGTGGTTATTAACGACTGCTAATGCAGCCGGGACCAACGGCTTAACGTGCCTTCCGAAGCACGGAGGAACTCGAGATGAAAACTGATTTTTTTTGTGGTCACCCATCCTATGATCGGTCTTTGCGAAAGTTGCTTAACTTCAACAATCGCAGACCGAGCGCGTTTACCGCTGCGCCACCGAGCTCCTCTAATTTATGTGTAATAGTATTGTATTTTCTTTATCATGTAATATGTCAAGGGTTGTGAGGTGGATTATCAACCTCATCAACCCTGGTGTCAGGGTTATTAATGAGCCACCATAGGCCCCAATCCTCGCGGCATACTAACCGCGCCGAATTACCAATTCGCGGCTTCGACGAATAGATTTGCCGCAGATAGCATTCACTACTTGGTCGGACAAATGGGGAGCGCTGAGGGCTCTCATCCGGTACAAAATTTAAGACAAGAAGCCTGAGGGTGCCTAGTTGGGTGCGAACCTCGGCTCAGGGCGTTGTCTGAGGAGATCATATTTGAAATAGGTCGATAGTGTTAAGCGCCGAATGAGAGAAATCGTCGACCACGCCGGCAGGGTCAGTATCGGGGTCGATCAATAGACACAGCGAATTATATTTTGTGTGGATAGACGTCATACGGCTATTGGGCGACGACGAGGATTTGAGGCTGATATGGCTTATGTACCAACTACATACTCACATCAGTAAGTAATAACTGGGACCAACGGCTTAACGTGCCTTCGGAAGCACGGATATCTTACTTTCGGACAATCAGGACCAGCGTGCAATGTCCTAACGATTTTTGCGATATGTCCCCACCGGGTTTCGAACCCGGAACCTCCGGATCGTGAGCTCACAACCTCTGGTCGGCAGAAGCCGTTAATATAGTCTGATAGTGTACAAAATAGCCCAGTTGGGCAACTAATTTTAGACATCAATATGCACTAAAGTGGATCTTTCATAACACACTACACCTCACATCACAATAGCAGTGTCTATACGCAACCTAAATACAAAAATGAGCAGTCTAACACATCAACGTTGTCGTGTACAAAACGGTTATTTGTTATACTAATGGCCCCGATTCCTGCAGACACTTCTTAATTTTATTTTAAGTTATACCCGTCATTTTCGTATCCGCCGAAAATAAAAGGGACGGATGATTGATAACGGTTAGTTTTAAAATGAATGAATAACCCAGGCAAATAAAATAGGCTTCTCGCTGGTTTACAACCCGTTTGACGTGTGCTGTCAAGCGAATAAACAACATAGAACACGTTCAGCTGCTTGTCTTCCCGGGCATGTCGTAATATCCGATAGAGGGATTGATTGTGTACTTTCTAACTTGATGGACAATTATTATGGGCAGGCTGATCCCTTGTCTCTGTAAGGTCCATCATATCCATCTTAGGACTCTTAGCTTTGTCCCCGGGTGACAGCCTTCAGCGCTCCCTATTTGTCCGGCCCGGTAGTTAATGGCATCTGCGGCAAATCTACAATAAGTAAAAAAAAGGCTTTGTCCATACAATTAGGAATTACCTGAGTTTATGTATGGGGATTCCTTAAAAACAACCTAAGTCCTCTCAAACGAAGTCGCTGGCAGAAAGCTAGTGTACTTAAACGATGTTTGAAATTCAAAAGACGATGTCAATAGTCGCAAATTGGCTATAGCTGCTGGCTATCATGTTTACAGCCCATAACATTACGTCAAAAGCAATCGTCAAAGGTTATTGGGTTCCTGGCCCTATTTGAACAATAAAACAATACGTTTTAAGATCAATGCAATCAAATTATTAGGGTTTCGTCACATTATAGAGGAATATTCATGATGGGAAACAGATGAGCAACAGATAAGTGACCTTGAAAAACATGAGTCATTTATTATGACGTGTCGTAACCAGTTAGTGTATGTATTAACATCACAGAAGGGAAGATAGAAGGAAAGAGAGGAAGAGGAAGACCAAGAAGAGCTTATGGAACAGGTTAAAGTAAAGGCGAACGTCGTGTCTTATAAAAAAGTCAAAGAATTGGCCTTTGACAAGAATGGCGAACGCTATACGGACAAGAGCGTGGCTCTTAAATTAATGATGATGAACCAGTTAGTGAAGATAAAGTTGTTAAAAGTAACGTTAAAAACAAACGCAAATATATAAATAGTACCACAAACAAATAAGTAGTAGTAGTTGTAGTATGTCTGACATAAGTACTATTGAATTAAGTGTAAATAATTATTTTGAAACTTGATTCACCAGATGATTTATTTGTGAGGGGAGGGAATAAATCGCCATTTTCAATAGCTTAAACGAGTAAATAGCTGTCAATTAAGAAATTCAGATAAATAATATTATAACTTTTATTGAAAAAACTAACTAACAAAACTAACAGATACTGTTGTACAGAGGTTAAGTGTTGGACTCACGATCCGGAAGTCTCTAGTTCAAATTCCGCTGAGGACATATCACAAAAATAATTTTGAGAGTCCTGATTTGGTTAGGACATTACAGACTGATCACCCGAATGTCTGAAAGGATGATGATCTGTGCTTCAGAGGCATGTTAAATTCAAATTCAAAATATTTATTTCGTTAAATAAGTCCATAAGCCGTTGGTCCCGGTTACATTTCTACTTACTGATGTAAGTGAGTAGATATTACATATCAGGGGCGTTTCTATAATAAACCTGACACCAGGGTTGATGATGTTGGTAATTCACCTCACATTCCACTCGATTGAAAAAGTTTGAAGAACTAAAAATAAAATTTCACACTTAGTTGGATCATGAAAAAATTGACCTTTGCACTTAGAAACAAACAATAGATGACCATTGATTGTCGTTGGTTACAATATAACCATCTTAATTGAGCCTAACAGAGGCAGACTAACGAACAAGTGTGTCAAGGAATTTACCCAATCAGGAACATAGATAATTACCATACATGTCGATCAAGTCATTCGTGACAAAGTGCATACAATTATTATGCTGGTATGTGGCGTGGACTCAATATTTTTGCAACCTCAGTTCGATTTTAGAGAGTGTCGACACGTGCCTTCAAGCAAAAATATTATTATAGAATTACATTTTTAAGCGACTTCAACATATTTAATGTAGGTTCATCACAAACTTAAAAAAGCTACACCAGGGGGGTTAGTCTAGACTAGGCTTAGGCGAAGCTCATCACCTGATTGTCCAAAAAAAAGATGATCCGTTCTTCGCAAGACACGTTAAGCCGTTGGTCCCAGTCGTACTTACTGATGTAAGTAAGTAGTCGTTAGATGAGACATGTCAGGGGCCTATTGGCGGCTCAATAATAACCCTGACACCATGGTTCATGAGGTTGGTGGTTTTACCATGCACTGCGGATTCGTCGACTATGATAACAGTAATAACAATATATTGTTTCTCATGAGTATGAGTAACCCTAATAGTAGAATGTTAGCATCATCGCTCCGATCAAATCAAATCAAATACTCTTTAATGCTCACACATGCACCAAACATTTAAAAAATATCATACACAAGAAACATTACCGCACATTTGGAGGCTTGATTGTTCTACAGCAATTTGATCCAGGCGACCATAGGCAGGAAGTATTTATTGATGGTACATTTTAGATGCGGGATGTTGTAACAACAATTATTACAGAAAATATAAACAGTTAAGTAAAAAAGTTCGTTCTTACTAGATATGCATCAATTTTTTTAATATTGTTGTTTGTTGCGAGTTTTCTATGCTTTTAAAGAATGATGAGTGACTTTATTTCTTAGGCACGGCTTTTTTGCGTCAAAAGTAGCAAATCATTACTTGATGACATTGAAATGTTATTTTCTATAAACCGACGTAGGCTATCGCATAATTCTATTATACCCACTGCAGCTATGAGAATATCGATGAATAGTTAATCAATTATATTCACATGCTTATCCTTTATCAATATCACGTTTGTATAGATCGTAAACAATAAAACAATGACAGTGTAACTTGCGTGGTTGAATTTAAACGATTTTCCGATTATAATTGTAGAGAAAGGAAGTTGCGTGAGGCACTAGCTAGCAACTAGTAGTTAGAAGTATAAGTAATTCAGCGGATTGCTTAGGAAGTGTCCTGCATGATTTCACGAGCTTGTGTACACGTCATGCGACTTGTTACGTCACACGAAAGACCTACATCGCCATCATGCCTGGGAACTTGTACAAGAACGTGACGAGACTTGAATTCATTATGTCGGACCCAACGGTGATAATGTATTTCGACGTTACTGGATTAGTAATTGAACTTATAAACCATTGCGTGCTGTTGATCTCTTGCTTGGTAACATAGTTACACTTTGAATCGTATTTTTTATCATCCGTCTAAAACTACTGCAGCTTCGCACAAGCTGTATAGCCGGGGTAAGGAAGCTGCAAGAAAAACCTCGGCACAGGGCCCTAGACGTTTTTAAGTCACAAAACTGTTGCCAGTAACCGATCACAAATCCTGCAAACCATTGATATCAGTTAGCATGATCCAAACAAGGATTTAGTGGTTTAATGAACCTTAGCGAAGGACTGATAGAAGGATAGGGTGTGACTTAGTAGTCTAGGTACTTGCACTTGTTACTTATAATGCAATTGAATCCTATCCAATAGAATATAATGGTGCTGTATAGTCTTTGCTATGTTCAGGAGTTTCTCGAGCTGCTTCTTTTGTATCTCACTACAACACACTCTAAAGCGGTTGTATGTACATACATATATAAACTCCTATTATCCACCGGGGTATGCAGATACTATAGAATTCTATTTGCTTCGATCCTGTTACACTTTCATATATGCACGCCGGTTCAGAGTAGATCGTACTAAACCTTTTCTAAGGGCTTCTCCATTTTTTCAAAAAGCGATAGGAAGCGATTGTGTTGTAGAATCGAATTTACATACAATCCTAACTTTCTGTTAAGTGTGATATGATGATCTAAACATTGTTTTGATTTCTGTCATTGGTTTGATTTTTTATTGAGTTTTTTTTTTCTAATTACAGACGCAGCCACTTTCGCCGCTTGGGGTGTGGATTATGTCAAGTTGGATGGTTGCTACGCCTTGCCCGCCGACATGGACCACGGTTATCCCGAGTTTGGTCGCCAACTCAACCTGACTGGTCGCCAGATGGTCTACTCTTGCAGTTGGCCCGTCTACCAGATTTATGCTGGCATCCAGGTGATTTTCTTTTTCTTCTCTGTCTAAAAGGGTATGCTCTTATTGAAGAGGCTTGTAGATGCAACCTTTTCCATCTATCTGTAACCAAAGCCAATTCATTGTAATATTAAGTTCACCTTCTGAAATGTAAAATGCAACAAAGTAACGCTTTGTTGCACATATAAATACAATATTAAAAAAAAATACAAAAGTGACAAGAAAAGCACAATCGGCGGGTTGGGAAATGTATTAAGACTCTTTCACTACACTCATACTGTCGCTCATGATATACATACTCATATGAATATGATTGATTGACTGCTGTCGCCAATATAGTCAGTCTATTATTTAGGGAAGGACATTAACGGGCACAGTTGCATAAAACATCAACAAGTACCTTTTTTGAAAGAAAGAAAGAAAATATTTATTTCCATATTGGACGCCACATTTACAAACTTAAATTACAGAAATAAAAAAAAAAACAAAAAAACATAATTACAGACATTAAATACACAATGGAGGCGCCCAAAATAAAAAAAAGGATCTCCCTCAGCATAATGCCGTGACAGGAGCACGGGCCGCGGCGCTGGTATTTTGGCGTGATAGATTTGCCGCAAATGGCATTAACTGCTTGGCTAGAAACCAGTGCCCCGGTTGTTGCAAAATTACTTACTACATTTTACTTTAGATCTTTTTGGGAACATAATAATAATGTATTTATGCAAAAACGTACGCAACATTACACAGTTCTATGCGATGATAAAATACATCTACAAATTGAAAAAAAAAAAAAACACATTTTTTTTACATTTGCAATATGAAACATCAAAAGCAAAGATCAAATCAAAAGTGAGGAGCGTCACCAAATCTGACTGTTCAACAGATCAGATGAGAGCTATAAAAGTTAGTTTATATCCAGTTTTAAATACAATTGCGTGTCTTAAATACATAAAGAAAACTAATACAATCTGTTTAGAACACAATTTACGAGTTTATAAAAGTTTTGCCAGATTTTATATTGTTGCATTTGCGTGACTTGCTAAAAATCTATGGTCAATAGTAGTTTGACGATAAGGTTATAATATTTAAAATCGACTAGGTAGTTATCTTGTCTCAGAAAGAGAAATAGTTGGTTCAACACAAAGATAATTTAAATAAAGTTATGCAGGGTGTTTTGCGATGGTAAATTCCACTTGATAATTATCAACTCAGAATCGTGGTCTGAATCTTCTCCCAAAGTTTTCGTTACGATGTCACTTACACCATGTATAGTGGGATCATGTACAAGAGAAACGTGGTACAGCCTTTAGAGTATGATGCTATGTCTTAAGATCGATATTAATGAGTTTTATGGTCAGAGACAGGTGATCAGCAAATACATTGATCCATCTTTTTAGAAGGAGCAAAATTTTGTGGGTTACAACGACCTGGCAATGTAAGCATCTGCACTTGTTCGTTATTCGCTGCTATTCTAGCATAGAAGCCAATTCACAACTCGTGTTTACAAGCGAATTACTTGATTTCCAGCCTAACTTCTCGTCGATCATCGAGCACTGCAACCTGTGGCGGAACTTCGACGACATCCAAGACTCGTGGGCCTCCGTCGAGTCTATCATAGACTACTACGGAAACCATCAGGACGTAATCGTGCCTAACGCAGGGCCTGGACACTGGAACGACCCGGACATGGTGAGAAAGCACATACGAGTACACACATAAGACCAAGTCCAGTCTAAGCTAATCAAGAGGTAGGCAGAGTCCACGGAATTCTACTTGCTACGATCCTGACACAACAATTTCGCTACTTCGATTCTCATTAAAGCCTTCATGCATGCTGGCCGGTGTAGAGTACTCTTGACCTGGCCTTTTATTAAAACATCCTGGATTTGCGGTATGTACGACAAGGCTTTCCCTCTTCCAACTCTATCACTTACACCGGCGTCTTACATACACTACATGTTCGAAATTTAATTTGTATTTTCAGTTGATCATCGGAAATTTCGGACTATCGTACGAGCAGAGTAAGACCCAGTTTGCGATATGGGCGATCCTTGCGGCACCACTACTGATGAGTGTGGACCTGCGCACCATCAGACCAGAGTACAAGGCTATTCTGCAGAACAGAAAGATCATCGAAGTCGACCAGGACCCACTTGGAATCCAGGGGAGAAGAATATACAAGGTATTTTTTTGTTATGAGATATAGAAAAAAAATAAGGTAAGGTAGGGTATAAGGTATTTTTTGCCTATTACTCGTAAAACACTCCGCACAAGTAGCCAGGTGAAACAGATGCAGAACGCTATATTTATTATAATATGTTTACATATTAGCAGTGTAATGTAGACACTGTATTATTTTGGTACATATTTTAGATTGGTCTATATTTTCCACAACTTGCCTAACTAAACTGATGTAATTTTTCAAACCACGTTATTGACTTCCTATGTCCCCTTTAAGCATAAAATATCCAAATAATCTTCCTTTTAAAGTTGATGTCCGATGATAGACCTCACCAACCCTATTGTTACAGTTATTATACTACTGATCCTTTTAATAATCTTTTTTTTCCAAAATTTCCAGCACCGAGGTATCGAGATATGGTCGCGTCCGATCCTGCCAATTCAAGGCGCTTACTATTCGTATGCTGTGGCCTTTGTCAACAGACGGACCGACGGTACTCCCTCTGATGTGGCTGTAACTCTCCGGGAGCTAGGACTCAACAACCCTGCCGGTTATAGAGTTGAGGTGAGTAATGATGAATTTTGAAAATCCACATACACTAATGCTACAAACAATACGGTAAAGCGGTGCAAAGTGTCTGGACCGAGGGATTTTATATGCTACCGCAAACAAAACCCTGGACCATAACAAACTATGCCTTCTTGTCCTGCTTTCACGGCTCTGTCTGCGCCAAATTTAATCATATTAATAACTACGTAGTAGTTGCATAAGGCTTATCAGAGGCCTTTGGCTGCTCAATAGTAACCCTGACCAGGGTTGATGAGGTTGGTAATCCACCTCACAACCCACACGATAGAAGAAGAAGAATCTCTAACGAGCAGAGAAAAATAAACATCAATAAGACAACTCGCAGTCCTGATATTATTTCTAATGATGAACAACTGTGACGAAACGCATGGAAAACTTTTTGAAAAATCAATTGCGCCTGGATTTAGGTTTTGTTACAGTAATTATTGCACTATTAAAGGCCCTTGGCTTGTTCGATCGATGTTTTTAAAACTATAAAATGACATTAATATAATACAATAATTATATTATTTCCAGGATCTGTACGAGGATGTGGACTATGGAGTGCTATCGCCGCAGACGAAGATCAAAGTGAAAGTGAACCCCTCAGGTAGAAAGTGTCGTCCTTGTAATATTGTTTTTTTTTTTTTTTTTTTTTTTTTTTTTTTTGACGTGACTTATTGTAGATTTGCCGCAGATGGCATTAACTACTTGGCCGGACAAATGGGGAGCGCTGAAGGCTCTCACCCGGTACAACGTTTAAGACAACAGGCCTGAGGGTGCCCAGTTGGGCGCGAACCTCGGCTCAGGGCGTCGCACACTGATCAATATTTAAAAGTTAGCGTCCCAAAATTATATTTGGTCAATGTGTCGGAAGTTCGATTTTTTTTTAAATTAAGACTTGCAGGTAAGTTATTTACATTATACTAAAACATCAACGTTATGCAGTTAGTACTTTAATTGATATTCCATTTCAAAGTTATCTGGAAAGCAAAATTTTTATAATAAGACTGATTTATTTTTGTTTTACGCTCCTATTCAAGTTAAGTTGGTTAAGGTATTAGAGTAAACTGTGAATTGAAAAAAATGGTGCACATTAAGGAAGGTCTCTACTTTTTATTAGTATGAAAATAAAATGTAAAATAGATCGATTTCTATTATAAAAAAAATATATAGTATAAAGTACTGATTTTTACTACCTTTTTAAAGTTTAAATTGTGTTACGTTTAAAAGTACAAATTAGTACACTATCATTTTGATTCCATTATATAGCAGGGACTATTAGCTATATAAAAATATCCATTTTTTTTGCGGTGATTGCCGGTTTCTGTAGTAAAGTTTCTTTTTTTTTAGATAATGGTGCCTCAATCAAAAATAATGATTTATTTAATATTTTGTCAATGAATCGACCAGTGAAGCCGCTATCAAAAGACAATAAAGATAAACTACTTAACTATATTTTGGATACATTAGAAGTATCTAAATTGCATACTACAAGCACGGACGGTCTTTAAAATTTTCACTGTAGCAGCTTCCAGATGTTGGCAAAAATGTTCTCGAAATATTATTAGATTCCGAAATAAAAATAAAAAATGGCTTGAACAAACAGTAATCATCTCTGGTGGGCAAGAAAGTGCACCTTCTACGTCTACATTAAGAGAAGCAGGAGGTCCAAAAAAGAGCTTTTGTGACCTGTCTGCTAAAACTAAACGTTGAATGTCTCTCTTGTCATGTAGGTCAGCTGGAAAAAATCTCTTTGTTTAGAGATAAACTTACCTTTACTATCTGTTTTCTTTGTATGTTTCTTGTGTCTGTTTTATTGTGTACAAATAAATAAAATAAGGTTACATGAAGAGGTGAAATCGAAAAGTTATGAAGAACTCTGTCTTCCCCTACAAGATCTTATCGATCACACGGTTTCACGTATTTGAACACATCAATCGGAGGTTTTGAAAAATTATGACTCAAGTTTAAGAATGACATTCAAGTGGGGTGCTGATGGCAGTGGAAGTCAAAAAAACCTTTAGGCAGGCATTCCACACAGGCAGGCAGGAAACTGCTGCGCTTTATATTGATTTATACAGGTGGTATCCTTTGATTTCAACATTCCATAAGGTTCTCATACACGGCAAGGATATAATCGAAAACTTTTTGTTACCAATTGATATGTTTGGAGAAGACGCACAGGAAAGTCGCCACAAAGACGTCAGATATTATAGAGAGCATAATACAAGGAAAATGACCAGGACTGAAACTAATGAAGATCTAATGAAAATTTTGCTCATATCTTCAGACCCTGTAATATCTAACATCAGAATATTACTTAAATAAATCTTTTACAACAACCAGAAATTGTGTTAGATGAGGAGTGATTTAAAAATGCTACAAAATATTAATTACCAAGTTAAATTATGTGAAAATCGTTTTTTTTACTATTTACTGTTATAAATATATTTTTGATTCACAATTACAATATTTAATAATTTCGTCCTCCTAAATGTTTGAAATTGATCACTGTGCGTCGTCTGAGAGGAAAAATATTTGAAAGAATTAATCGACCCTAGTGGGTCGATAGCGATAAGCGCTGAATGAGGGAAATCGTCGACCACGCCGGCGGGGTCGGTATCGGGGTCCTGAAGTGTTTGGTGTCGCGAGCTGATTGGCTGCCTCCATGGCTAGAGTAATCGGGTCGTCGGGATCGTATATTACGTCCTTCGGGCGCCGATACTTTTCAGTACCGTCCCTAAGCGGAATGTACTCGGAAGCCGCAACTACCAGGGGATTTGGGTGGTGCGGAGCAGAATCGAAAAAACGTTTGGAAGCTAATTTGAGCCATTGGGCAATGGTTGGCAGACCTAGGTCAATGTGCAGATTTTCATTGCGAAGGAACCACGGAGCTCCCGTGGCTTTCCGCATGAAACGATTTTGTATTACCTGTAGACGGTGAATTTGAGAGGGACTCGCGTGAGCGAAAACTACCCCTGCATAGGTCATGATCGGACGTTGTAATATTGCTTTGGCTTTAGCTGTATTATGTCGCCTTAAGTCTAAAATCCGAGGACCCAGCTCAGCTGCGTTCTATAAAAGGTCTATGTCCAACAGTGGATGAGCGTAGGCTGTTGATGATGAAGTTCTGTTCTTCTATCGATCTATAATATTACTATAGGTGTCATGACCGCAAGATTCTTACGATCAGTTTGGCTTGAGCAATAATGAGATAGCGGACAAGATTTTCCAAAAATTGATATTATAACTCAACATCGTCAGTTTTAATTTTGATTAACTTTCTTTTAAAGAATCTTCCAAATGTTTCTAACATAACATAAGCTCACGACTGTCCAATTGGGGTAGTCAGACGTACATACATCGCAAGATGATGTACCCACACCTTCACCGAGCTTTCTGTTAGAACAACGTGGCGTGGTAGGTTTCTGTTTGTTCTTTAATGTATTTATCCTGCTTAAAAGTTAAACACATACATATCACTAACTTCTATCAAAACATCTCCAGGTGTGGTGATACTCAGAGCTGATGCGCAGCCGGCGTATGCATTCAACGCGATCCCTACACGAACGCCGTATGCGCCACTCAACGACGTCTTCAGACTGACCAAGAAGAAGTAACGCCATCTATCCACGGCTACGGGAACTATTTCGTCTACTTAGTTTGTCGCAGAGCAAGACTGTTGTTAGTTCCAAATTTCGCCACTATGGCGCTAGGGTATATTTGCAATATTGGAGCCATAAAAAGTTACTCTATGATTGGAGCAATGTTGTTGTAGGTTGTTTGTTAAGCATTTTTTTTGCTTGTAGAAGTATTTATCTTACATACATTAATTGTATTTAGTTTGCGTTCCAACGGTAAGTACTAAAAAAGTTTTAGAGGATACAAAAAAACTAGTTCGTAACATATTATTTTATTCATAAAGCAACAGCCTTGCCTGTCTGCGACGTCTCCAAGTCAATCTAGAATCTAAAGTACAATCATTATAAATTCTATTTTCTTTATTTTCCAATTGGTGTGAAAGATAGTTACCATCCAGTTTCTCAGTCTTGCCTGTAGGTTACATTTTATTTATGTTTCATTCTCGCTAGTGTGATCAATTTTAGTCGCAATCCATGAAAGGAGATTTTGGGCTTAAAAGTAGTTTTATTTTAAATGAAAATCAAAGAGGAAGCTTCTAGGATCGGCAACGTGGATGGTCTAATCCTAAAATTATGATTAGGCAGGTCACCAAATATATCCTATTTGATTTCTTCTTTGACTTTACAATATTTACTAAAGTAATCTTTTGACTTACTTACCCTTTGAGTGACTTTTAAAGCAATTTGTAAATATTCAAAGTCATTTGACTATATTTTAAAACAGAGATCCAAATATTTTGCCCTGGGGGACTCCTTTCGCGGATGGGCCTGTAGTTATTGTGTAACAAAATATGAGGAGGATTGTTTTTGCCATTACGTTGTACCTAGGATAAGGATGTACATTTTAGGTGCCTGTAAATGTAAGTTTTGTAGAGAACACAATAAAATAATTTCTGTATAATGAATGGTTTCTATTACATATTTCCTTGGCAACTCACAGTGCGAAGAGCGATAGAATGTGAATTTTTATTTCCTATTTATGCAAAAAAACACATACTCATAGTGTACGGTCACGAGCATTAATATGTATACACTTTGGTACCATGTCACATTAACTTTTCTGACAAATTGAACTGTAAGTCTCACAAAATGTCAAATGTGTTAGTGCGACACAGTCCTAAAGTGGGTACATTATATTGCTCATGTGATGACTTGTACTTATACAAAAAGGTGTAACAAAAACCAGAAAGGTTTGTTTGTATGTACTTACATCTAGCATTGGTGTCAAAAATATTAAAAACTTTGTTTTGATGATAATATTCGATACTGAAATATTTATTATTATGTGACTTGACTATGAAAATGATTATGTTTATAAAACAAACAGACCCGATAATATATTACTATAGTAGATAATTACTAGGTTTGTAAATGTTCATGAAATATCTTATACATATCGTAAATTCACTTAATCGTACAAACTTTTGCTAAAATTGTCGAAGTAATTAATCATTGCCTAATTAGGAGTAGGTAGAGAACCCGAATGTTTATTTTTCCATCGCTTTAAGAGTTGATATTTTTAAAAGCTAAATTGTGGTGAAGATGTGTGGGCCGGCCAGTGAACTTAAAGCCAGAAATAGTCGTCCCGAGGTTCTCCTCTTCGATAACATTAGTGCTTCTGAAACGAAAAACGTTATATTCGCTATTATTAATGTAAATAAAGAAAGAGTGTTTGATAGACGTCAGGATCATAGGTCAACTCTTATTCAACTGTGCAAATACCTATAAAATGTACCGAACGTATCAGCAATTATTAACTAAAGTATAGATTATAAACATTTACAGTCAACTTAAAATTTGAGATAGACATGCAAAATTTTAAAATAAGATACAGAATTGGGTTTTGGGATTGGACCATTCCAGTAAACAAAGACAAGAACGCCGCAATGCGTCAGGAAAGGATCCCGCTAAGAGTAAAAGAGACAGGAGGATTACATTGTAACATTCGGGAACTATTTTTTTGCGAACAAACTTCGCAACCAGGGTCCATCACACCTACAAGATGTTATCAATAGTTTTTAATACATTTAGTCACATTGCTATCTATCCCACTGAATGCTCTTGCAACCTAATTCAGTATTCTTAGGTACACCAGGTTCATAATGAGATATAATTTGTAAAACTATTACCTTTTTAATCTAGCTTTCGACGTATTGTCATTGGCTTCTGTTTGAATATCATTATTCAGTACTCGATTCGTTTTAGTCGCTTTATTTATAGTGAAAATGTTATATTGTGCTTTAAATTGTTGTCTGTCTCTGTTATAGTTTTTCATTGCAGTATCTTCATTCATTTGGACTGGTTCGTTATCTAAGTCTGTATCATCATCGTAGTCTTCAACAATTCCATCATCCATCGATGTTTCAGGATCGTCAACTATGGTAGCTATTGTCGCAGTTTTTATTTTTTCAACATCATTAAACTTAGTTTCTTCATTCGATTCCTTATTTGTTACTTTTTCGTTGTGTGTTTTATGCCACACGTCGATGGGTGTAAGTATTGAGTGTTGCGAAATTTGCATCAATGGTTTCTTTGCTTCTTCAATTGGAAAACTATATTTCTTTGATATAAAACATTGGTGTTGGACTACTATGGTGGTAAAGAGTATAAAAGTGATCTGTAAAAAAAATACACTTGTCACTCCAATCCTCTGGCGTTAACTACTTGGCCGGACAAATGGGGGCGCCAAAGACTCTCACCCGGAACAAAGTTTAAGACAATAGGCCTGAGGGTATTCAGTTGGGCGCGAACCTCGGCTCAAGGCGTCTTCTGGGAGGATTATAATATTTGAAAAAATTAACCGACCTTAATGGGCCGATGCGATGCAAATATTCAGTTAGAACTTATGTTCCACCGAGCGAGTTTGGAGCGAGCTTGATTTTTATAAGTTTGCTTTGATTATTGTAGATTTCCTTAAGATAGCATTAACTATTTAGCTGGATTTAGTTAAGTATTTGTTCTTATTTGAAAAGTAACTTACCAGACGAGATCTCATTTTACTTAATAATAAATTACGTGCTATCACCAAAGATATCACAGAGTTCTTTGCCTCTCTGAGGACAATAAGGAACTGCACTTATCGTCAACTTCAACCCATTTAATATTAATAGCAACTATTACATTTAATTATACAGAAGTAAGTGTAATTATTACGCACTATAAATTATTTACGAAGTATCCGTGCTGGACCGATTGGGTATGAAAAATATACCTACGTATATAAAAATATTCAGCCGTTTATCATTTCGGCTATGTCATAAAAACCGACAGTGGTGTTGTGTTCTTTGTCACATGATATGTCATTACATTAATATGAGCGATAGCCACCTAATAGTATTCGACTAAGGTATTCGTCCGATACATACAGGGTGTTAGTGACATCGTAACGAATACTGAGGGGGGATGATTCGTAGGATGATTCAGACCATGATTCTGGGTTGATATCAAGTGGATTTTTTTTTGGATTATTTTCAATTGTATACTTTTGCGACGGTAAATTCCACTTGATCTTAACTCAGAATAATGAGCTAAATCATCCCTTTCAGTATTCGTTACGAATGTTACGATGTCACTTACACCCCGTCCAAGTACATACAGTTAGCCATACAAGTGGGTACGAGTGTTAGGGACACCGTAACGAATACTGAGGGGGATCATTCAGACCATGATTCTGAGTTGATATCAAGTAATAACATGATGGACCAAAGGGGTCATCATATCCATCGCGCTTTGTACCAACAGTGACAACAAGTAGTCTTTGATTACTAGTGGCTCTGCCCACCCCATTACGGCTTACGGTCGTGAGTTTATCTGTGAATGTTATATTGAAGGTATCCTAACATACACGTACAGTCATGAGGAATATAATGTACCCACTTTAGGACTCTGTCGCACTAACATATTTGACATTTAGTGAGACTTACAGTTCAATTTGTCAAAAAAGTTAATGTGACATGGTACCAAAGTGTATACATATTAATGCTCGTGACCGTAGGTGTTCCATGTTTTTTATTCCTACAAAATAAAGCGCAATATAATGCGGTACTAACAGAGAATCGTACCAACAACATGACCTCAAGCGCACGTCCGCTATCCACAGCGATAAGGTACATATACCTACTGCTAAGTACATTGACCTAACAAGTACTGTACCAATATTAGTGTAACAGTTTGGTGACAAAAAAAAGACTCAAATACCTACGTGACAAGGGTTTATAGAGAGCGTTTACTCTGCGCGTTACTAAGAATTGAATAAGTATAAGAAATCATTATTATACTTTGGCATTATCCTTATAGTTGCTATGTACGGTCACGAGCATTAATATGTATACACTTTGGTACCATGTCACATTAACTTTTTTGACAAATTGAACTGTAAGTCTCACTAAATGCCAAATATGTTAGTGCGACAGAGTCCTAAAGTGGGTATATTATACTGCTCATGACTGTAGGTTAGAATTGCGGCCAAGTAGTTTACAGCATTTGCGGGAAATCTACAATAAATCACGTCACAAACACAAAAATATGAAACACAACGCTCGCAAGTTTGGGTATCTACTTGGTTCATCTTGCGATGGTGTTGGAAATATTTTTTTATGTATGGCTTAGTATAAGAAGAACAGGTATGCTCAATCCTATGACAAGCCTCCAATGCTAGCCCATTCATGACGTAAGTGTTACCACTGTGTTACCATTAAATTGGTATCTCCAACATTCGAAGGACGTAAATTTTAATATTGAAAATTACGTGAATTACTGACTAATGTATTTAATTACTGTTACTTGTCACATATGTAAAAAAACATTAAAAGTGTACTTGTACCGAATGTTCAAAATTTTGTTGCAAAGTAAAAAAACAACGGTCGTGGGTAATTTAGTTTTTATGAAATGGCAACGCAGGGATGGATGACGTCAACTGGGCTAACCTTGAAATGTTAGCTGTCACTTTTGAGCATACCTGGTCTTCTTTTACCATGATGTATGGCAACTCGGCCGTCTAATTTACCCCTTCTCTCTGCGACACTGATGTGTACAGTCATGAGCAATATCATGTACCCACTTTAGAACCCTGTCGCACTATCACATTTGACATTTAATGAGACTTACGGTTTAATTTGTCACAAAAGTTAATGTGACATGGTTTCAAAGTGTATACATATTAGATCTCGTGACCGTACGTGTGCTTCTTTCGCAAATAAGCTGATTCCAAGTGGATTCGCCGTATTGTGTTGTGAAGAAACAATACAAACCTCTTCAGATGGATGTACCTCTGACTACTCCCATTGGGATATAATGTAGTCGTGAGTTTATGTTATGTGATAAACGCTTGCACCACGATGACGTAACTTCTAACAAAAGACGACGAATAAAAAGTAACTCATTAAAACAAATTGTATATTTCATCTCTCGTTATAATCTGGGAGTCTTCAAGGCTAGAGAGAATAGGCATTTGCTAAGTAAGCGTGGTCCAACCTAGACCACATCGTCCCTTCAACAGGTAAGATTGTGGTCAAACGCGAGCCCATATTATTTTAAAAAAATAACTCTAAAAACAGTAAGTAAACAATAAAAATAATAACAAAATAAAAATACATCAATAACAAAATAAAATCAAATCAACAATCCCGTCACTTTGAACTTTGGCAAATGTGGAACTGTTTGCCTAAAATCTGAAATCGTGCAGCAAAATGTGTATCCATCATGGCTATTATCGGGATGCCAGGTCAACCAAGGATACTGCCCAGGTCTTCTACAGACGTCTTCACAGAAGAACAGCTCTCTGGCCTCAGCTTCTGTGTAATACGGATTATTGATCCCCACAAACGCAGTACCTCGTTGAGTGGCCGGTTCATACACCACCTGTAATGTAATGTAAAATAAATAGCCAATAAGTACAGGGTGTTAGTGACATCGCAACGAATAACTCTGAGGGATGATCCAGACCATGATTCTGAGTTGATATCAAGTGGAATTTTCCGTCGCAAAAGAATAGAACTGAATATAATTAAAAAGACAAAATTTTCCATGAATTTTCCGACAGGAAAATCCACTTCTCCACTCCACTTGATATCAACTCAGAATCTGGTCTGACTCATCCCCCTCAGTTCTTGTCACACTGTCACTAACACCCATACGTACTTGTATCGCTACCTGTACGTACTTGTATGGGTGTAAGTGACATCGTATCAAATACTCAGTGGGATGATTCAGCTACTAGTAGTAGTAGTAGTTATTTTGAGTTAGTATCAAGTGGAATTTTCCATCGTAAAAGTATATAATTGAATATAAATTTAAAAACCTAAAAAATCGTGCATTTTGCGACGGAAAATTCCTGTTAGTGATCGTGCCTCTAACAGGATTTTTCGTGCCAATGAAATCGAGTTATTTTTGTTTTTAAAATAACATAAACAGGCTATACGTGCCAATGCTAGGCACAGGCCTCCCTTCATTCAACCAGAGGGGGTATGTTCCATACCATACCCATAAGCTCCATAGCTTACACGGCAAGTTGGTGGTGTGAATTTTGTTTTATTCATGTTTATTTCTTGGTGGTCTGAATGGATTGAGTCACAAGCTGATGAAAAAAAAATATCTTTGTCTCTCTCACCTTATAAAAGTATTCAGGCACCGGTATAACCGGGTTATTGTTCTCATCTGTATACAGGTAGATCTCCACTCTCCGATCGAACTGGTTCAGCAGCGTGCTCACCCCGAAGGTCCCTGTGTAGATGATCGTGTCATAACCAGCCAAGTGAATATGGTTCCTCAAGTCTATTTCCAAGGTGTTCCAATTGCCGCTGTTGAAGCCATGCCACTGTGGAGCGCAATTGACGTAGTGAAACGTTGCTCGTTCTCCAAATGCCAAAACGAAGTCTGTTTTAGCTGCTAGATGACCTCTGGATAAAAATTGATTCTGCGTCATGTATTTGTCTATCAATGGCCCTACGAGCTGAGCCACTGCTGCTTTCTGACCTCTAGTAGAAAACAGGGTATTGACTGGTATGATTCCATATACATTGTTGTCAACGAAAAAAGGCCTCTCGACTTTCGTTTGGTAATGAGCGTTGTAAGGCTTTTGAGTGTATTTTGAGTATATGGCGTTGAATCCAAGTTCGTTGAAGCAAGACTCGTATGCTGGGTAGAAGATGTTTTCTATTCTGTAACCAACTTCGTAGATGCGGTTGCCATCAAAACAAGTTCTGTCAGTTCGTCTGCTAATGTAGTTTGGAGGAAAGGAGCATTTGAATAGAGTAAACTGAGCTGGTAAGGATAACCACTCGTCATTTTTGAAGGTCTCTCCGCCATCACATGTGATTGTGGCCGTTGTTTTATCACTTCTAATGTTAGGATGGCTTATAAACCCAGCGCCTTCGCAACTTAACGTTATCGTATCCCCATAATCAATTTCGATGTTGCCAAAGTTATCAGTTGGCTCCAGAAGTCGTCCATCCTTGAGTATAACCGGTAACGGTTCCCCGAAGTGGATCCTTGTATGCAATCGACACTTTTGACCATGCTGTAGATTTAACGCACATAAAAATAGCATAAAAATCCTCTGTATCCAAGTCATTATTCTTTATATTACGAGATATACAACCAATTATGAGCTTTCATATTATAATTCTCTCAGGACTCTGTAATTTTGTGCAATTTTCGAAAACTGTGGCGTAAACATTAATTATTGTAAATAATGACGTAAAGCAAATAGATTTTTTCTAATATTCCGAAAAAGTATTCAATCTTCATGAAGATCTTAAGAGAAGTTTGAATATCGACACCATACATTATTTTTGGAGCTTTAGCGGCACGACTCCTACAGGTGTACGGACTTCCCCCAATGACTTCCCCTATGCCGGTATTTCCCGTATTAACTACCTACTTGTAATTATAATTCAATTTATTTAGAGATCGATTATACATTGTAAGACGGATAGAAAAACCTCGCCTAACAGCTTTATTAAGGAGTGGAAAGACCTGTCTTTGGTCATTGAACTCATGACCCTAGTTTTTATACTTAAGTTCTTTTTGTGAAGCTGTTAATACCTACCACACTTTAGACAAAAACCCAAAGAAACATGTAAAGACACGCATCAATCAAATGCACAAACACACACTCATACATAATTGTGTTCGTTAAACATTTTATTCATTATAAATTCATTTAATAAATATTCTACAAAAAAAATTGAGTCTAATGCATGTTACGGTTTAACCATACCAGCTCTGATTTCCTCTATTGTCCCGTTTTTTTTTTATGGGGTCCTACCTAACCTGAAGATTTGACAGGTCCGGGTTTTTGCAGAAGCGACTGCCTGTCTAACCTTCCAACTCGCGAAGGGATAACCAGCCCAAAACAGGTTAGGTCACATCCGAAAATGTCTCCGATCCTCACGTTATCACGGTAGATAAAACCTCTAAAAACGACAATTTAATGAAATCAAATTAATAAACTAATCTCACCTTTGAGACTGCCCTATCACGTCAATGTGACAGTTCTTATATAAAAACAGGGACTTGAGCATGATCTTGAGGGCAGTCTCAGCTGAGATTAGTTTATGAATACCACACTTAGTTGGAGTGTCCGCAGGGTGACAACACTTAAGTCACGACAAAAAGGCATTTCGGTTATTGACAACTACATACATAAACAGCCTATATACGTCCCACTGCTGGGCACAAGCCTCCCCTCAATCAACCGGAGGGGGTATGGAGCATACTCCACCACGCTGCTCTACTGCGGGTTGGTGGAGGTGTTTGTACGGCTAATAGCCGGGACCAACGGCTTAACGTGCCCTCCGAAGCACGGAATCATCTTACTTTTTCAGACAATCAGGTGATTCCAGCCTGAAAAATCCTTACCAAACAAAGGACAGTCTCACAAAGTGATTTCGACAATGTCCCCATCGGAAATCGAACCCGGACTTCCAGATCGTGAGCCCAATGCTCTAACCACTAGACCTTGGTATATCTAAGTACATTGAGTAGCAATACGCTCATGTGACTTCACTTAGCGATATCTCGCGAAATGCTTACCTAACCAATATTCCCATAGTACGCCGATAAAAAGACGTAATTTACTTTCAAAGATTTCTTGTCGCATCACGTTGAGAGATAAAATCACGATCGATGGTTGACTAACTACGTGTGCGGATTTTCTTGTGATTAATAACATAACATACGCTCACGACTACATCCCAATCGGGGTAGTCAGAGGTACATCGTAAGATAAACTAAGTAGGTATAGTAAGCGACCTGTCTGACATTCCAACCCGCGAAGGGAAAACTTTTTTGACGAGACTTATTGACTTATTGGTTGGAGGCCAGATTACTGGATTCTTTAATCAATCAACATTTCTTTATTGCCCACTATTGTAGATTTGCCACAGGTGGCATTAACAACTTGGCCGGACAAATGTGGAGCGCGGAAGACTCTCACCTGGGGGGCTACCGGCTAAGACGAAGCCGATTCAGATTGGAGCAAATCGAACATCGATTTGATCCTGTCGTACCGCGTAAACAGCCAAGATGGCGATCCCCGATTCGTGACGTCACATGAAGTTCGGCAAGCCGATTGAACTGTTGTATTAAACGTTGTACCGACCTGAGGGTGCTCAGTTGGGCGCGAATCTCGGTTCAGGGCGTCGTCAGAGAGGAAAACTATTTGAAAGAATTAATCGACCCTAGTGGGTGGATAGCGATAAGCGCTGATTGAGGGAAATCGTCGACCACGCCGGCGGGGTCGGTATCGGGATCCTGAAGTGTTTTGTGTCGTGAGCTGATTGGCCGCCTCTATGGCTAGAGTAATCGGGTCGTCGGGATCATAATATATTATATTACGTCCTTCGGACGAAAGGAAAAACCTGTTATTAGTCACTAAAGAAGCAGACGTTACAACATACATACATAAACTCACGCCTATTTCCCACCGGGGTAAGCAGAGACTATAGAATTCCATTTGCTTCGATCCTGACACACTTCTCTTGCTTCCTCCACATTCATTCATCGCCTCATACATGCACGCCGGTTTAGAGTAGATCGTATTAAACCTTTTCTAAGGACATCTCCAACTTGGTCAATGTAAGTCCTTCTCGGGTAAATAGTTACAAAAGTAGCAAAAATTCCCAGCAAAATAGTGAAGGTAAATGACAGTATGCTGTATAGTTGAGTAAGTGTCATTATGCATAAATTACTATCTCGGAAGCTCCACGAACTAAATCACAGTCTATGGGTAATAACAACGTGTCGATGCGGCCTTTCATCAACTGGCTTCCGCGGTTTAGTAATTCGATCGTTAGGTTGGCGATCCTGGCCCTGGTTTATGGTTCTGGGTTCGATTCTCGGGGAGAACACATGTCAAATATCACTTACTAACTGGCCAAGTAGTTAATGCTATTTGCGGTAAATCTACAATAAGTCATGTCAAAAATGTATGTATTTTTTGTGTTTATGTACACCTATGTACACCATTAACGCATATTTATGGAACACGATGTTCGTGCCTCACCCAACAGGGTCTACATAACACCGGCGTCGTGGTTCAAGCCGCGACTTGCGCTGAGTGAGGCACTTTTATCTCAGTACGTCCACCACCTCTTTATGATCATTTCGACGAACATTCATCGCTGTAAATTTTCCAAATAAATAACATAACAACATAAACTGCATATATACGTCCCATTGCTGGGCACAGGCCTCCCCTCAATCAACCGGATCAAATAAATAAAATAAATAAATGAACATCCGTTTTGCTTTTTTATAATTATTTTGTGAAATTTTTAAATGATATTATTGTCTTGTCTTTATGTGTGGCGTCCTTTTATAATAAACTATTTTTATTCTATTATGTTCTAAAAAAGCTGGTGGCTTCGTAGCTTTACGGCTTAAAGTAATCTTATCGATTACCTCTAATGGGCTCTTTGTTCCAGGTTGAGCTTTGGGCTCACGATCCGGAGGTCCCGGGTTCGAATCCCGGTGGGGACAAATCACAAAAATCACTTTGTGATCCCTAGTTTGGTTAGGACGTTACAGGCTGATCACCTGATTGTCCAAAAAGTAAGATGATCCGTGCTTCGGAATGCACGTTAAGCAGTTGGTCCCGGTTATTACTTACTTATGTAAGTACGTAGTCGTTACATGAGTCATGTTAGGGGCTTATGGCGGCTCAGTAATAACCCTGACACTAGGGTTGATGGGGTTGGTAGTCTACTTCACAACCCACACGATAAAAGATCAAATAACGAATACGGAAGCACAATACGAATACCTAAATCACATCAGGATGGCTTAGTACCGTTCAATACGCGACAGTGTGTCAAAACACGCCAATGGTATTTCTAAATATCAGCACTATTACATTCAGAATGAGAAACAGTATCAAAACATTGTGACGGGCTCTGCGATTCTCTCATTCATGCTCGGGAGTTGTTCTAAGGAAGACGTTAGCCAGTGTAATCAATAATGTGTAAATAGCGAATGGTTTATATGACTAAATGTTCGAAGCTGTAGAAAAATGGATTGCAAAACTGTAAGTATAGTTTTTACTTCAAAATATTTATACTTATTTTAAAGTTTGTTTTAAATAGTTTAGATAAGACTTCTGTTAATCTGTAAATATTAGGTACATTATAGTGTATTTTAAACTGTTTAGTAGGTAATTAAAACACATAATAACGGGTTCTTACCGCGTTTCAATCAGGGATAAATAAAATAAATGTGAGTTATTGTAATTATCATGCGATGATATTTCTTCCTAAATAAAATAAAATAAATAAATAACTTAAATAAAAATAAAATAAATAAAAATAAAATAAAAAGGAATAATCGTAATTTCTTGAACCAAATAATCATCATCATTAATTTAAGAGCTACGCTCTTGTCGGTGTAGAATTCTCCATTCTTGTCTATCAAAGGCCTATTTTTTCACTTCCTTATAAGACACAACATTCGCCTTCTCTTCAATCTGTTCCATGTAAGTTCTTCTTGGTCTTCCTTGGTCTTTCCTTGTAGCTTCCCTTTTATGTTTTTTTAAATAAATTCGTCTTGTCTTATTAAGTCTCCGTTGTCTTGCCTCTTCTGTCCTCAATAACTTGACATAAATATTACTAAATAATAAATAAATATTCCTTTAGTTCTACTTTTACGTATTTATTTCTTGTTGCACCATCCCGCATCCAAGTTGTTTGCAAATGTTTGTTCCCTTTTAGTGGTTGCCTGGAAGAAATTGCTCTAGAGCAATAAGGCCGAATTGTACTGTATTCGTGTGTTATGTCGTTGAAATTTAGTTCAGTGCAATAAAGTATGTTTGATTTGATTTGATTGTATTTGATAAATATCATCATCACTAATTTGAAAGCCACGCTCTTGTCGGTGTAGCATGATTGCTACTTTTGTAGGGAAAAATAAAGCAGTGGTTTAGTCGTTATTTGATAAAGAACATAACATTAAAAAGTATAATATAATTACGTTCCACAGCTGTGCATAGGCTTCCACTCTCTCAACCAGAGTGAGTATGGAGCATACTCCACTACGCTATTACAGTGCGGGCGGTGGAGGTGTCCGGGCTAGTAGCCGGGATCCTTTGCTGCACTATCCCGCTATATCATATTATATTCAATATCTCGTGACCTCCACAAATTTGCCTGGAAGAGATTGCTTACTTAGCAATTATGGTCGCCTATTTTAGGTACTTAGTCTTCTTCTTTTCGTGTGGGTTGTGAGGTGGATTACCAACCCCATCCACCCTGGTGCCAGGGTTACTACTGAGCCGCCAAAGAGCCCTGGCTCATGTAACGATTACTTACATCAGTAAGTAGTAACCGCGACGTTAACGTACCTTCCGAAGCACGGATCATCTTACTTTCGGACAATCAGGTGATCAGCCTGTAATGTCCTAACCAAACTAGGGATCACAAAGTGATTTTTGTGATATGTCCCCACCGGGATTCAAACCCAGGGCCTCTGGATCGTGAGCCCAACGCTCAACCACTGGACCATGGAGGCCGTTATTATAGGTAGTCTTTCAATATCTCTTTAGTTTTATATTTCCTATGTGTGCAATAAAGCATAGTTGTTATTTAGGTGGTCAAATTTTGGCAACACTTAATTTTAATTAGTCCTAAACTCCTAACAAAACCTTATCAACGTTTCAGGAAGTATTTTATTAGGTACACTTCATAATATGTATATGCCACGGTAATTTACTTTTCCAACTAATAATACCTATAATATTATACATAACATAAATAGACTATATACGTCCCACTGCTGGGCACAGGCCTCCCCTCAATCAACCGGAAGGGGTATGGATCATACTCCACCACGCTGTTCCACTGCAGGAGGTATTTTTACGGCTAATAGCCGGGACCCATGGCTTAACGTGCCCTCCGAAGCACGGAATCAACTTATTTTTTCAGACAATCGGGTGATTCAAGCCTTTAAAGTCCTTACCAAACATAGGACAGTCTCACAAAGTGATTTCGACAATGTCCCCATCGGGAATCGAACACAGACCTCCAGATCGTGAGCCTAACGCTCTAACCACTAGACCACGGAGGCAATAAATAATATATAATATTATAGTTCAAAAAAACTCGAAACATCTCTCATTTTTAATAGAAAGAAAGAAAGAAAAGATAAACACTATAAGTATCTAAGCTCACGACTCTACCTAATCGGGGTTGCCAGAGGTTGACACATTTCCTAAGGCAGCCTAATGTACTCCTTATAACAATAAGCTCACGACTATATCCCAATTATGGTAGTCAGAGGTACATCCATCGCAAGATGAACTAAGTACTCAAGCCTCATCGAGTTTTCTGTTAGACCAACGCGATAGGTGATGAGCCGTATCGCCGTCTATAAAGGAAAAGGTTTAATTCCTTTTATTTTTGTATATTGTTTTTTCTGTCTTCTTCTCTCGTGTGGGTTGAGAGGATTACCAACCTCATCAACCCTGGTGTCATGTTACTATTGAGGCGCCAAAGGCCTCTGACATGACTCATGTAACGATTATTTACTTACATCAGTAAGTAGTAACCGGGACCAACGGCTTAACGTGCCATCCGAAGCACGGACAATCAGGTGATCAGCCTGTAATGTCCTAACCAAACTAGGGATCACAAAGTAATTTTTGTGATATTACCCCACCGGTATTCGAACCCGGGACCTCCGGATCGTGAGCCTTAAGCTCAACCACTGGAGGTCGTTCGTTTTTTCTGTGTGTGTAGTAAAGTATTTGTTATGTTATGTTACATTCAATCGTATTAACAACAACTATTTTGAATAGAAGATGGACTTATCATTCCATCATGATGAGCGATGGTTTACTCACAATCACTTTGTCATCATTAAGATGGTTCATTATCAATATTATTAGAACACAAGAACATAGTGTCTTCCTCTTAATAGACTGTTATTAGAAACATTCTTAGTTTTATCTGCTTAGCAATTTAAGTTAAAATTAAGTGACTTATTAGTCAAAAGCATATTGTAATTTTAAATAAATAAAGTATAAATATATATACTTCATAGTACGTAAGATCATACAATACAATACTACAATAATAATATACTTAAATAACTTCTTATTAACTACTTATTTTTATATAATATACCTTACTGCACCAAAATAAAAGGAAATATTTACAAAAGACTCTTAACTAGGTACATGGCAAATGGTAGCCTTATGTTTTAAAGCGATTTCTTCCAGACAACCATAAGGCGAAGAAATATGTAAATAATATAAATTTGCGGATACAAACTATAAGTACAATTAATCACCAATAAATACATGCACAATAATAAATAAATACATAACTTATATTTATAAATACATACATACAACAATAAATATATAAATAACTCAAATCAAATAAAGGACGGAAGAGGGGAGATACAGGGACTGTAACCTAGAAACTGACAGGGGTAGCAAGTAACTGTCAGTACTATTCAGAGGCGGAGGACAGGAGTCCTAGTACGGCTTTGAAATAGACTACTCTGGGCGCCATCCCACTCGCGTCAGATGGAGTATTGCGGGGCGGAAGGCAGGAGGGAACCACTGCCACGTGGCTCTTTAATTGGTGATGAAATCAAATAATAAGTCATTTGAGGATTATGTATTGAAATCAGCTGCAAATAGTGCGACGACCTTTTTACCCTTAAGTTTATGGGTAAATTAGTTTGTATTTACAATGTTAATAACATAATAATAATAGCCTATACATGGTGTTAGTGACAACGTAACGAATACTGAGGGGGATGTTTCAGACCATGATTTTGAGTTGATATCAAATAATCATGGATTTTCCCTCGCAAAATTAATGATTATTTTTTAGTTTTTTAAATTATTTTCATCTCTATACTTTTGCAATGGAAAATTCCACTTGATATTAACTCAGAATAATGAGCTGAATCATACTTCTTAGTATTCTTTACGAGTACATACAGTAGCCATACAAGTAGGTATAGGTGTTAGTGACACCGTAACGAATACTGCGGGGGATGATTCAGACCATGATTTTGAGTTGATATCATGTGTTTTTTTAAACTATTTTCCATTCCATACTTTTGCGACGGAAAATTCCACTTGATATTAACTCAGAATCATGGCTGAATCATCCATCAAAGTTTTCGTTACGATGTTACTAACATCCTATATACGTCCTACTGTAGGCACAGGCTTCCCCCAATGTACCGGAGGGGGTATTGATCAATTATATACTCCAGCACGCTGTTTCTCAAGAAAAATCTCCAGTAATGTGGGATGGAAATAAAAGCTCGGGAAATCAGCTTCGCACAGTTTATTATTTTTTTTCACATACACAATTATATCGTTTCGCCATTACGAGAAAAAGTGAAAGTCACACCACTCATAGATTAATCTAGAACATTGCCATAGACAAAAAAATATTATAGACCTCTTTCAGGTATACATTCGTTTCGTGGAATTCCAAAATCCTTCAGTAATAATATTTACTACATTAATTGAAAGAAAGAAAGAAAGTTTATTCAGTAAAACAAACAAGTAACAATTATAAATAAGGCCCTGGCTCCTAAACTAATGTAACTGTATTTCAGGAGCCAATATTATTAATAACACGATAAGTCAAAGTTCATTTATGTTGGTCATACATACTGTATATATGTAAATATAATTGCACGTTTCCACAAATTACGTACCGCGACGTTATCGATTGTAATGTGACTCTTTAGTAAAATCGTCTTACTCTCGGACAATCAGGTGAACAGCCTGTAACCAAACTAGGGATCACAAAGTGATTTTTATGATATCGACGGGGAAGAAGCAAATACTCCTATCTTACACAGACCTAACTGTAAGATAGGAGTATTTGCTTCTTCCCCGTCGATATGTCCCCCCCACCATTCGAACCCGGGGCCTCCGGATCGTGAGTCCAACGCTCAACCACTGGACCACAGAGACCGTTATAAAAACTTTATTGTGACACATAAGAACAAAATTAATTCAAGCAAAATTAGGGTAGTGACGCATTGTGACACAAATCCACATGTAAGTAGTTAATTTTATTTTTTTCTTTCCAGATTATCCTCCTTGTCTGCGTGGTAATTTTAGCCAGTGACGGCACAGGATACGCTCTACCATGGCGGTCGAACAGCACAGATGTAACAGATAATAAATTAGAAAAAACAAATTCAAAACATAGCCAAGTTTCAGATGATTATAGGAAATACAGTTATTTGATAACGACGTATTTATAGAAATTATAATTAATGAGGGTTCGGCCTTGTTCGGCGTACTGTGTGACTGAACTGTTCAAATTGAACTAGGTAAATACTTTATAATTATAAAATATAATTTGTAAATAAACTGAAAATAAACAAAATATTTTTCAAAGTTGGGTTGAAGTGTTTTTATTTTAAACATAGTAACTACTACTAGATCTAACTGATCTAGTGTTACTAATACTAGATCCGAATTTGTAATGTTACTAACAGTTATAGATATTTATTAGTCCGAAATTTATTTATTAATTTTTCGGAGAACCAACAGCTACTTTAAACAATATAGTACATGGGTCGTTCTTCTTTTTTATCGACAATGATCTGTCCTTCGCTCTGCTATGTCTCTGCTGTTTTAGAATTTTATTTAATCTTTCCATTGTCCAAAAATATAGTTATCTTATTATACTTAAAATACTAGCGAAATACTAATCGGTTCCTCGATTAGTGATTAACGTAGCTTGGTTGTTTTTCACAAAATTCTGTGACAGAGTGGTAAATCGAAATGCTGTCTCCGATGAAAAGGGCCACTCTGTCACAATATATTTTGCAATGCGCCTGCAAGGAACAGTATATTACCAAGATAAAGAGAAACACTAAATACTCCTCTACAGACACATCTCTATATGATGTTTTTTTAAATATTTATTGCCGTTATAATGAAAGATGTTAAATCCGATATAACGAGAAAATGACTTCTTATTGTCGATAAAAAAGAAGAATGACCCACATATAAAAATATATACGAAACATGGGGAGCCAATTATAGGTTTCCACAAATAGACATAGTATAAATCGGTCTGATAGCATTAATTATACAATATTATACTAAATACAAGTAAGGTGAAGTTATTGAAAACTTACAGAAAAAAATAAAATAATAATAATACAATACTACACTACACACACACTACAAATAAGGTAAACAAGCGTAAATACTAAACTTATTAAAAACAAATGATACACAAAAAAAATATGTTAAAAAAAGTCTAACAATTCGCTAATCCGTGCCGGAATAAAACATGCTGAATTAAAATAAACTATTTAAAAATAAAACTAAAGAAAAGAAAAATGTCTGCAGTAAAAACAAGACAACGAAGATTCAACGTTATGAAATAAACTTTTATTATTGTTATAGTAAGTTTGACATAAGTATACGTTCCACTCCAATTTTATGAAAACCCCGAAATGCAATGGAAATATGAAAGCGGAAAATTTCATAGATTTGCGACAAATTATTAATTTCGCGGGATTTTTTTGATACAAACGTGCTAGGTATCCTTACGCCTTTCCGGTCACTGATAACAATATGTTGTACTATACTTAGTAACAATTATACATCAATGATTGTAAGTATGTTATGCTTACATCACAATTATTGTAGTACATAATACATATGTATACATACCACCTTTCAAATAAACTTTGAGTCAAAGGACTGACTGACTCATCAAACTAAATAAACCCTTGGACCTAAAAAGTTGATACACGACAAAGGTTAGCATTTCATACATACATACATACATAAACTCACGCCAATTTCCCACCGGGGCAAGCAGAGACTATGGAATTCCATGTGCTTCGATCCTGACACTTCTCTTGCTTCCTCCATATTCAACAATCGTTAGACGCACGCCGGTTCAGAGTAGATCGATATTATTGTAGTGGTCCAGATACATCTATCTACTCAGCCTGTGTCCACTCACTGCTGGGTATAGGCCTCCTCTCTCTCTTACGCCATTCTTTCTACCATCTATCATCACGCTATACATAAATTGTGGAATTATATACCCATGCCTACTTCACTCTTTAACCTCGAGAAAAGCCCTTACAGAACGAGCGCGCAAGCAAATGCAGTGTCCTATAGATTCAGGAGCAATTCATTAAGTAATCTAATAAAAAAAAACTCACAAAGGTGCGGACCATTATGTCTGCAGTCTGTAGTGTAGACGGGATTTTAGAAAGAGGTTGGAAGGGCCAAGTGAGCGCTAAACCATAGAATAAGAAATAATACTACGTATAGAACGACAACTCTCCCCACCAGCGTCTAAGTTTACCTCACTCCCCCTCGAACATAGTTTAGTATTCAATCGTATGACGTCAGACGTCACACACACAGATGCGCGTGTACGGTAATGTCAATGTGTAGTATCTTCGTAAAAGAGATTGGTTTTATGAAGTGTTCGGGTCGTGGCTAAACGCGCGCCATACATATATGAGCAAAATAGTTCATACTTCCACTTTGCATTCCACTTGTCCGCAAACTTTACGACACACAGAGCTCCGCGAGAGTACATTCAAAGGTCGCCTTGTGTATTATAACCTGCAGTCAAAAAGTCTCGACTATTGTCTTTTGTTTTTTTTTTTACCTAAAGCTGCTGTATATTTCTATTTAATGTCCTCTAACCCTCGTTGACAATTCCTTCTGAACAATATCCCAGGAAGAGGAAATGACTGAAAACCAGCGCTGGATGTCGCCATAGCATGGCTCCATCACAGCACAAGCTGAGCCATTTCCTTTTGCCCGTATTCGTAATATTCATAATTACCCAGTTCTTATAGCAAATGTAAATTGTTACTGGCAATACATTTATTTATTTTTTATTCTATCATGCAAGGAGATCCCTCTTTATCACAGAAAAGCAGTATAATCGGCTATTTATCAAAAAAATACTTTTGCATGCAGTATCTTACAACAAGTAATGATGCAATAGGGCATTTCCAACCTCTTCTTTCTATTCTGTGGTCCTAATGAAATCGTTTAAAATGTCGTAATTTTTCTGATTAGAGTACTTGTATTAATGCTCGTTCAATGCTCATGAAGGAATGAAACGGACACATACAACAACACACGTACATACAACACACACATACATACAACACACACATACATACAACACACACAGACATAACGCTTACATACATACACACATACAAACAAGCTTGTGGCCTATTAACTTCAATTGGACAAGCGTGTAATTTAATTAAAACATCTTTTGGAGACTGTTTCTAATTAAGTATTCATGTGAAGGGACGTAGTAAAAAAGAAATAAATCATAAACAAGCACAATTATCTTCTCTTTTTGTCTCGTGTGGGTTGTGAGATGAATGACCGACCTCATCAACCATGGTGTCAGGGTTACTATTGAAGTATTGCGCCGCCAAAAGGCACCTGACATGGCTCATGTAAAGACTACATACTTCCTTGAATAGTAGCCGGGGCCGATTGCTTCACATGCCTTCTGAAGCACGGATCATCCTACTTTCCAACAATCGGGTGATCAGCCTGTAATGTCCTAGCTAAACTAGGAATAACAATGTGATTTTTGAGATATATCTCCACCGGGATTCGAACCCGGGACCTCCGGATCGTGCGCCAAACGCTGAACCACTAGACCGCGGAGACCGTTTGGCTGAAGCATAATGAAGAAAATAATAACTGAACGATTTTTCAATAAACATTCTTCCATAAATTCTTGTTTTTGGTGAATGTAGTCTGAAAAGTCCTTCATTACTTCTAATAATGTTATGAGTACTTATTATTTAGATCCAAACTATGTTGCATCACTAGGCATAGATATTTATACTGAATATCATAGTAATGCGTCATACATTGTTACCAATTGTCTCATTGTGATTAAATACTTACTCGTAAATATTAAATATATTTGTAAATTTTGCGATAAGTTTCATCAAATATACTATTTGATTACCAACACACAATGTTTTTACATTAATTTGGCGCTCGGGAGTAAAAACCACAAGCTTACACACACAGCCCATATACGTTCCACTGCTGGGCACAGGTTTCCCCTCAATCAACCGGAGGGGTATGGAGCATAATCTTAATCTACCGCGCTGCTCCACTGCGGGTTCATGGGGGTGTTTTTTACAGCTAATAGCCGGAACCAACGGCTTTTATCAGGTGAGACAAGCCTGCAATGTCCTGACTAAACAAAGGACAGTCTTACAAAGTACCCGGACCTTACCCGGACCTCCAAATCGTAAGTCCAACGCTCTAACCACGGAAATTGAGGCTATTACTGCTTAAAACGCGTTTTGTTTAAGGAAAGAAGATATCTTCAGAGATACCCGCCTTGTTACTCCTTTTGTTTCTTTTTGTCAACACCAGTATGTGTACAAAACTCATGCGCAGGAAACTCTACAGCAACACAGCGTTACTTAGTACATCTTGCGACGGATGTACCTCTGACCACCCCATTGGGATATAGTCGTAAGCTTGTGTTATGTGATGATTTGCCATTTAGGGTGGTATTAATAAACTAATCTCAGCTTCGAGACTGCCCTCAAGATCATGTCAATGTGACAGTTCTCATATAAAAACAGAGACTTGAGCATGATCTTGAGGGCAGTCTCAGCTGAGATTCGTTTATTAATACCACCCTTAGTTCCATTGAAATCAGCGGCACTCAAACTCAAACTCAATATAAGTACATTCAAGAAATCACGCATATTTCCCACCGAGATAAGCAGGGACTAAGAAATTCCATTTGCTTCGATCCTGACACACTTCTCTCGCCACATTTATCAATCCAAAAACACTTACTTAATGAGAGATACTTTTTTAAAGAGCATATTATTATTATTACTCATAAACACTCAAAACCTATCAGCATTATTTCGTGCGCCGGATTGTTTCCCAGATCATTATGACGTCATTAAATTAAATAATGATTTGAATCATCGACTCAACTTTTGGTAATTTTCGTTTCCTAATTAATATAGGGGATCATTACTAATTATTTTGTGCAAATTATGATTAGGCACCTGTAGTATAAAACTGCAAAGGTCTGTCTCAAGACTTCATATCAATTGCTAAGTTTGTATCCGTGACATTGTGTTTGATTCTGTGAAGTATTTTTCTTCGTCGATTTATTCATCATGAAGCACATTCAGGTAAGCAAAGATCTATTTTAATGTTCTTCTCTTCTATCGTGTGAGTTGTGAGGTGAAGTACCAACCTCATCAACCGTGGTGTCAGGGTTATTATTGAGCCGCCAAAGGCCCCTGACATAGCTCATGTAACGATTACTCCCTTACATCGATAAGTAGTAACGGGGACCAACGGCTTAACGCGCCTTCCAAAGCACGGAACATCTTACTTTCGGACAATCAAGTGATCAGCCTGTAATGTCTTAACCAAATTAGGGTAAGTGATTTTTGTGATATGTCCCCACCGAGATTCGAACCTCCGGATTGTGAGCCCAACGGTCAACCACTGGACTACGGAGACGGTAGTACATAAAATAATTCCTGGTGCAAAAGAAATGGACTAGGATTTATTTCATCGAATTAAAGCATAACAGCTGTCTGCACAACAGGAAATAATCAACTTCCTTAGAATAGAATGAATTTGTTTATGCTTATTTAGTCATCATTATCTCCGTAGCATTATCCCGTTTCACAGGGTCCGCTTACCTAACCTGAAAACTTGACAGGTCCGGTTTCTTACTGAAGCGACTGCCTGTCTGACCTTCCTACCCGCGAAGGGAAAACCAGTCCAATACAGGTTAGGTCACATACCTCCAAAAATGCATTTCTCGGGAATATGTGTCTTCCTCATGATGTTTTCCTTCACCGCTGACCACGTGATAGTCATTTATGATCCGAACATGAATTCGAAAAGCAAATGCTTATTTACTCTTATTTCTTTTTCAGGCATTCACTCTCCTCTTCTCAATCAGCCTGGTGTACGGAGCAACAATCTCTTTGAGGGAAGACCCGGAATGGCAACCACAGTACTTAAATTATCTGACGACCAATGCCACATCTTCCTCTAATCCTTCCACTAATGATATAAACGAGGAGATTATGGACTACGTTCCTTTAAACCCCAGCTACCTTTCCGTGGTCGAACCCCAGAACAGTTTCGCTGTTGGAAAAATGATCGCTGAATTCGCCAGGATAGCTATTGATATGTTTTCGAAAATGGACCTTTCCGAGCAGAATTTAAAGAATCTTATGGAAGTGCTGGCGCCGCTGGTGTCAGTGTATCTGGGGCCATACTCCCAAGTCATTGTTCCATTATTATCTGGAATTGCCTCTGTCGCTCTCAGGTAAGTCATATTTACTCATACTTCTAAGGTTTTGCTATAATTCAAACACATAATACCTTACGGGTTCTTACCGTTGGACCCCGATACCGACCCAGCCGGCGTGGTCGACGATTTCCCTCAATCAGCGCTTATCGCTATCGACCCACTAGGGTCAATTAATTCTTTCAAATATTTTTCCTCTCAGACGACGCCATGAGCCGAGGTTCGCGCCCAACTGGGCACCCTCAAGCCTGTTGTCTTAAACGTTGAACCGGGTGAGAGCCTTCAGCGCTCCCTATTTGTCCGGCCAAGTAGTTAATGCCATCTGCGGCAAATCTACAATAAGTCACGTCAAAAAAAGGGTTCTTACCGCGTTTAAAATCAGGAATAGGTATGAGGCTCCCAGAGAGACTTATTTTACCATCTATATAATAACTGCCTTAGGACTTGTCTGACATTCAGTAGTATCCACTGCCTACCCATGTCTCAATAATGAGGACTTTCTAGGCTACGTTCACCAAAAACGTTACAGATGGCGTCGTACAGTTATGAGCAATATCATGTACCCACTTTAGAACCCTGTCGCACTATCATATTTGACATTTAATGAGACTTACGGTTTAATTTGTCAAAAAAGTTAAAATTACATGGTTTCAAAGTGTTTACATGTTAGTACTCGTGCGGGACCGTACAGCTTTAACGTGATAATTACCTATTACTCTAGTACATAATTATTCCAAAATATATTGTAATAGCAGAAGCATTATAAAAATAATTGTTGCTTGATATTTGGATCACATTCAAATCAAATCAAATGAAATAAAATATACTTTATTGCACAAAACTAAAATTTCAGCAATCAGACATAACACATGAATACAGTACAATTTGGGCGGCCTTATTGCTCTAGAGCAATTTCTTCCAGGCAACCACCAAAAGGAAACAAACATTTACAAACAACTTGGAAGCGGGATGGTGCAATAAAAATATATAAATAAATTCCTAAAAGTAAAACTAAAGTTAATATAATAAATACTCTATACTATACGTACATACATTATGTATAGATTATGTTGATACCTATATTGCTTCTCTTTATTTTGATCAGAATAACAATAGGTGGAATATTTATACCCAAAAACAAAGATAAAAGATACATTTTCCATGAAATAAGAAGGTTAAACGAAGGAAAATCTGTACAATGCCATCAATATTCTTTTTGAGGAACGTATATTGGAAAATCTCTCATTGATAGACGTGTCCTTTCTATCTTAATCGGTCATTATAAGGGCAATGGGCCGATGGTGTCGACTGTATAGTGATAGGTGTATACAGTCATGAGCATTTATGTACCCACTTTAGAACCCAGTCGCACTATCATATTTGACATTTAATGAGACTTACGGTTTAATTTGTCATAAAAGTTAATGTGACATGTTTTCAAAATGTATATGAAATGGACATGTACATATTAGTACTCGTGACCGTACGGTCACGAGCATTAATATGTATACACTTTGGTACCATGTCACATTAACTTTTTTGACAAATTGATCTGTAAGTCTCACTAAATGTCAAATATGTTAGTGCGACAGAGTCCTAAAGTGGGTACATTATATTGCTCATGACTGTACACACCTTAAAAATTTCGTAGCACAAATGGCAGCAATTAATTTTACGTTTGTTTTTGTTTGTGTTTGTTTTGTGTTTTGTTTGTTTGACTTGTGCTCTTGCTTATCACATTAGGTTAAGGCATTATAGGCATTATAGGTTAGGTATAGGTATTAGGCTAGATTACGCGTTTGAAATTAATTTACTTAGGTAATAAACATGTGGTACATCCGTTGATGTATAATATATTGTGTAAATGTTTTGGACACATCCATATAACACAGTAAGCCGTTGTCTGACTCAATAATGGCCCCTATGTGGATGCCCTGTCTTTTAATCAAGAATCCACTTGACTATATTTCATTTCAAGTACTGTGTAGGAATTCTCCGTGAAGATAAGATGGGTCAAGGCTCATCATGAGTAACTCATTCTCTTGGCACTCTATCTATGAAGTACCTACCTAGTTTTTTATCGCTCCCATAATGTTATCAATGGTCATCGTTGTGAAATCATTCTACTGTTTCTTGTAACGTACAAGTACACGTGTTTAGACATAATGTACATAAATTCACGATCGAAATAATAATATGCGAGATTGGCAGAGTTGTAACTATTTGGTGCGTTCAGACCATGTTTCAGAC
Organism: Pectinophora gossypiella; assembly: GCF_024362695.1. NCBI lineage: Eukaryota > Metazoa > Arthropoda > Insecta > Lepidoptera > Gelechiidae > Pectinophora > Pectinophora gossypiella. The sequence continues at coordinate 3,213,429 of NC_065422.1, forward strand.
CAGTTCTTATACTTACTTAGAACACAATTCGTCTATTGGGTATTGCGATTCTCCCGGGAATACAAAATACACACAATGCACAATATCCCCGGGTATTATGTCTCCAATATTATGCCTCGGGAATATTGTGCTTTATGTCATGTAGCGTCCTTCAATAATCTAAGCGATTCTTTCTTTTTTATAAGCAGCTGAACGCGTCCTATGTTTTCATTCGCTCCCACTCTAGTATAGAAGCAACCCACTTTTTTATCGCTCCCCGTAATGTTATCGCGTCATCGTTGCAAAATCATTCCGCGGTTTTTTTGCGACATTTTAACCACGTGTTTAGAACTTGTAACTTTACACACACACACAACACGTTTTAACATGTTACTTCTTATCGTTGATTTGTCGCGGACAGCATTTAGGTTATTAGTTGAACAAAATATCGGAAACGTACGCATAATAATATGTACCTTTCTTAACCTCTTTTTTTCCTTTCCTTCTTTCTTTGTTAACAAAGTTATTTTATTCCTTACAGATCACTGGCACCTCAATAAGCAGATTGAAGAAGACACATCCAGTCCCGATAACCCGCGATAGTTTAAAAAAAGTATTTATTTACATTGAAAAATGTACTGATTTCATATATAATAAGTTAATTAGGTGCTCTGCGGTTTGCAGTTCTATGTAATACATATACATATACACAGAAGTGATAGAAAGTGTTACAGGTCAAAATGTGAAAACTATACATAGGTATGAGTGTTTACAGATAAAGGTGTTTTCATTTTAATATAATTTGCTGTTTATTTAAGTAAATTGTTATTTGATTTAGCCTTGCCTTTTGATCTTGGTTACTCTTAAGGTACCGTGCTAATCATCACCTTTATTCTTATAAGGACAGATTCTCAAAAAGACAATTTAAGGTACAGTTGCACAAATTTAGTCAAAAAATGATTTTGTCAAATCAGAAAATTAATTACATCTTTATATTCCGCTCGGGTACCGTGTTTTTGTAACCTAGGTGCCTTTGTTTATAATGTAGATACCTTCTTACAATGTTTTAAGTTTAGTGTGTTTATTTAATTTATTTAAATACTATTGTTATAGGCACAATTGTGTTCTATTCTACTTCTAGCTTAAGTGATGAAAAAATAAAACTGCAAACTTATCTTCCCTCTTTTATTACAAAATCGGACGAAACATTTTTCTCTTTTTATAACCTCAAATGCATGGGTCATCCGCTCTTCTGCGTGTTGAGGGCATGGGTTCTTTGTACCTCTGCATGGATAACCAGCAGGCTTTGGCTGCTGCGCTGTAGGTATCCATATACTCTGTGCGCCCTGGGTACTCAGTGAAATACGTGGTCAATGCTGTGGGGGACACGCCTGTGTGGACTGGGCGCGGGGGGTGAATGGTGGGGCGGACCACTGGGGGTTTCTCGGTGAAGTTGGTCGGGTCCTTATAGCACATCAGCATGCCTAGCCGATGGCTCTCCATTGGGATCGCAACTGGCGACTGCGCTGCCGCCACTATCGCGCGGTAGTCCGTTATTGGGAATGCTGGGGGAAATTAATTACATCCATACCATAACATAACATCACGCCTATATTCCCTAAGGGTTAGGCAGAGGTGTGAGGTACACACACCCACTCCTATGGCACAAATCCTGGAAACTTCGTGATATCAATTAACTACGATCCAAACATTAATTCAACGTCAGAGTCGAATTCAAAGGTCGAGCCTTTTGTCTTTGGTTTTGGTTTCATAAAAGACCATTAATCCGGTCCCAGGGGAGACAGAGTCATCATCTTCCCTCCAATGGGGCATTTCCTGTTCGGCGCGTCCTTGCCGCGGAGTTAGGCGCCTCTTACTTCAGTAGGAGTGACATGGTGGCTGAGTTCGGATAGGCACCCAGACCTACGGGGTATAACGTAGAACCGTTGCTCAGGGATACGGGTGAAAACTTCAACAGTTGCAGAGACGGAGATGAGACGGCAATGCATGCATTGCAGTACCGATGGCTCTCATCTTCAAAGGGCAACAGTAACTAGTCCTAGTAGGGCTTTGAGATAGACTACTCTGGGCGCCATGCCACTCGCGTCAGATAGAGCACTGCGGGGCGGAAGGCAAGAGGGAAACCACTGCTGCTAAAAAAATTACATAATACACTGGGTACAAAATCCAATAAGTACTAACATCGTTTCTTGTATGTTGCTTGATACATCGTTAGCATTTTACTATCCAAATCGTCACAAGGATGGTCCAGAATATCGTTGGTTACATCCACCATCTATAATTAAAAGAACAGTCAATGTTTTGTCAGAAGTGAGCCCCTCAATCGACCGGGTATGGGAGCGTATTTGACTACTTGACAGTGGTAACAATAAAATATGAAGTATCTCGGATATGGTAGGTAGTTTATCATTTAATGATAATTATCCAATAGATTTTTTTATTAATTTTATATTTTAAATATTTTATTTTTTCAAAATAAGAATGCGGTTTTTTATCTGTGTACCTACTCATTACAAGACTCGAAATACGGGCGGCCTTGATTAAGCTTTGTGTGGCGTCACATTTCACAAAATAAACAAAAAAACTATCTGTCAGGTTTGATGTTATACTGTTTGACAGTTTCTTTGCGTATTGTAAAGACCTTGTATCTTTGGCTTATTGAAATGTGACATCACTGGGCAAAATGTCACGTGGCCAACCGTTCTCGCGCGAAATTTGAAATTAATGAAGAAAAATATGTTTTTTTTTTTCTATTAATCGTCACTGGAAATACGTACGCGCTAAAAGGCAAGTCTTTTCTGACTTTTTATCATAACTTTTTATCCATTTATCTAATTTAGATGAAATCAACGGAATAGTACGTTATTTCTTCATTTTCAATTTCTAACCGTTACATAATTATAACATGGACTGCTATTTTAGAATATTTTGGCGTTTACGTAATTTTACTTTTCCAGTGACGATATTATAAAGCTTTTTCGCGAGAAAATAACATTATTTTAAGAGGTACAAAGTAAGCGAATATATATTTTTTTTTAATATATATCCGATAACTGTCAAGTAACAAATTTACCATACGCGGCTCCACTGCAGGTTGGTGGAGGTGCTTTTGTTCGGCTAACCCTTGACCAAAGCATGGAATCATCCTTACTTAACCGGACAATCAGGTGATTCAAGCCTGCAGTGTCCTTACCAAACAATCCGCGCTTTCTTACTCCTTAGCGCCTGATGACTGTTAGGTTGCGTTTTCATTGACGCGGAGCTGTGCGGAAATGAGCGGAGATGTGCAGGAATCGACCAATCACCGTGAGGGAGAGAGTGACAGAGCGTCTTCGTTTTTCGCTCTCTCGAACGCTGTGATTGGTCAAATCCGCACATTCCCCCTCTAGTCTCAGTAGTACGGTTGTTTTGTCCGGCCCCGAACTACTGATACCAAAAAAGTCTCATTAGTACGGTTATGACGTCAAACCGAATTTATGTGACTTTTTTGGTATCAGTAGTCCGGTTAAGGAGGTTATATAAAAATCACAAAAAGTATTAGAAAGCGAAATATTTTTTATTAAATAGTAAATAATATTGAACGAAAATAATTTTCTTACTTACTTCTTGTACTTAACTTCAGTACCTCAGTACTACTTCAGTACTCATATTTAATAGTAAAAATCGGAACCAAAATCATTTTCTTTGTGAAAAAATTAGAACCTGTTCTTCTGCCTAACTTCCCTTCTTCATTCATTTCATCTCTTCTACTCATATTAAGATGCTATATACGATTGTAAAATTGTTTCTGCGCTCCAGATAGATGGAGAAAGCAAGAAGGATACCAATGAGTTTCCTTATTTTAAAGTTTGGTTTGGTTTGAAAAAGGTTAAAACCATAGTTACAAAGAAAAAGATTAGGTTTAACAAGTTCGTATACCAATGTACATAGATATGCCAACGTTCACTGCAGAGTGAGCTTTGCCCGAATGCCGGCTGTTATTTAAAGCCCTTCGGACTCGTGGTCACACCAGGTTTTGCCCACCACTAACCGAACTACAGCTATAGGCTCAACAGTTCGGTTTGACGTCATAACCGTACTAATGAGACTAAAAAGGGCTCAGTAGTACGTGACCGGACAAAACAACCGTACTACTGAGACTAGAGGACATTCCCGTGGGAACCCGGCCTTATGACTGTAACACCCAGAGGGGATGAAATCGGCGCCCGATACGAATTGGTGCTGGACGGAGAATTTTAGTTCTCTACATAGGGTTGTTCTTTAGTGTAATGTTCATAAACTGCCTATATACGTCCCACTGCTGGGCACAGGCCTCCCCTCAATCAACCGGAGGGGGTATGGAGCATACTCCACCACGCTGCTCCACTGCGGGTTGGTGGAGAGTGTAATGTTATAGGAGGGAAATACGCGTAAGTTTATGTATGTATGTACATATACGCTATAGCTAAGCCAAATTCGTAAGCAAAGCTGAAATCGATTTACCGAACGTTTTCGTCACAGGGTTTCGCTTTCGCTCAATCAACTTGTTATCAGAGAGTTTGAGATTTCGGAAAACACGTTAAATGAAGCAGAGCTAAAGAAACACACGTGTTTTTTTTTTATTAGTTACAGCAAAAGCACGTGCAGGAATACACAATAAAATATATACATAAAATTGCCTATTGTAACGTTCGACTGTGCTCAGGCCTCGTCTCAACCGGAGGGGATATGGAGCATACATACTCCGCTACTCTACTGCGGGTTGGTGTAGAGGTTAACGTGCCTTCCGAAGCACGAAGTCATCATACTTTTTCGGAAAATCAGGTGACTCAGCCTGCAATGTCCTAGCCAAACAAAGGACAGTCTCACAAAGTGATTTCGACAATATCCCCATCGGGAATCTTTGTTTTTTTTTGACGTGACTTATTGTAGATTTGCCGCAGATGGCATTAACTACTTGGCCGGACAAATGGGGAGCGCTGAAGGCTCTCACCCGATACACCGTTTAAGACAAGGGGCCTGAGGGTGTCCAGTTGGGCGCGAACCTTGGCTCAGGGCGTCGTCTGAGAGGAAAAATATTTGAAAGAATTAATTGACCCTAGAGGGTCGATAGCGATAAGCGGTGATTGAGGGAAGTCGTCGACCACGCCGGCGGGGTCGGTATCGGGATCCTGAAGTGTTTGGTGACGCGAGCTGATTGGCTGCCTCTATGGGTAGAGTAATCGGGTCGTCGGGATTGTATGTTAAGTACGTCCTTCGGACGTCGATACTTTTCAGTCCCGTCCGCCATCGGGAATCGAATGGTCGTGTAATACACGGGAGGACGGGGCCACGACTTCGCCATACATTTTATACAGTAGGCGCATCGTGCCCGATGGATCGCATCATGTAATAAGGGCTTAACGGACACAGACCTCGGGTCATTGTCCTTCCATAAAACTTAAGACACTTATACTTAAGATACCGACGTTCTATATTTAAAACTGTTCTAACTAATTAATTCGTAGTGTTAGATAGAAAAGAATGAATCGACCTAATATCGACTTCACTATGCTAATGGACATCAATCCGCACTGGGCCTGCGTGATGGTTTAAGGCCCGATCTCCCTATCCATCCATAGGGAAGGCCCGTGCCCCAGCAGTGGGGACGTTAATGGGCTGGTGATGATGCTAATGGACGTCATAACACTCGCTTACGTAGGTAAAAGTACCTAAGCAGCTCTAAGTCTTACCGCGCATTGAGACTATTGTAAAATGTTATCTTCATCATCATCAGCCGTACGACGCCCACTGCTGGGCATAGGCCTCCCCCAAGGATCTCCACGACGATCGGTCTTATGTTATCTTATTGAAATATAATCACTTACTGTGCTGAACTGTTTAACAATACTTAATAAACTATTGTAAACGTATCGACCGATACGTGATTAAATATTAAATAGGGTTAAAAACCTTATTCAATAAAAAAAGTGTACTATGCTTAAAGTGCGAGAATCTTTGAAAGTGACAAATGAATTCTTCTCTTTTCATACCGTCTTCCTCAACTGCGCGTAGTCCTGGCATAGTTTCTGCTCTTTCTCCAGCAGTTGTTTGTACTGCTCCACCCGCGGGGAGTAGGAGTGCACGTCGCAGTGGCAGTAGGGGACCACGGGTGGGGGCCGTGGTGGGGGCGACTGGTTCGGGCTGGGGGGCTCGCATGGCCTGGGGAGAAATGTCTCGAGTTATATTTGGGGGCATATATCGTCTGCAAGAGGAGCTCGGTGGCGCAGCGGTAAACGCGCTCGGTCTGCGATTGTTGAAGTTAAGCAAATTTCGCAAAGGCCGGTCACAGGATGGGTGACCACAAAAAAAAGTTTTCATCTCGAGGTCCCCCGTGCTTCGGAAGGCACGTTAAGCCGTTGGTCCCGGCTGCATTAGCAGTCGTTAATAACCATCAATCCGCACTGGGCCCGTGTGATGGTTTAAGGCCCGATCTCCCTATCCATCCATAGGGAAGGCCCGTGCCCCATCAGTGGGGACGTTTTGGGCTGATGATGATGAAGATCGTCTGCAGGCTGTGATCGGCTACCGCCCGCATAGACGCAGGGAACGCTATCTACGTGGATAAACGTCCTACGCCTGTGGTTGTCCAAAAAGGAGCTTTTGAGGTTGCCGGCGTGGTCGACGATTTCCCTCATTCAGCGCTTATCGCTATCGACTCACTAACATCACTAATTTAAGAGTAAGAGCCACACTCTTGTCGGTGTAGCATTCTCCATTCTTGTCTATCAAAGGCCAATTTTTTCACTTCCTTGTCTTCTCTCGTGTGGGTTATGAGATGGATTACCGACCTCATTGACCCTGGTGTCAGGGTTACTATTGAGCCGCTAAAGGCCCCTGACATGACTCATGTAACGTCTACTTACATAGGTACATCAATATGTAGTAATCGGGACCAACGGCTTAACGTGCCTTCCGAAGCATGGACAATCAGGTAATCAGCATGTAAAGTCCTAACCAAACTAGGGCTCAGAAAGTGATTTTTGTGATATGTCCTCGCCGGGATTTGAACTCCGGATCCTCAACCACTGGACCACGGAGGTCATTAAAAATCCCGTTGGCTTCTGAGTCTTGTGAAGATTTGCCATGGGTCGCATTCATGTTTTTTATGACTAACTGTAGTCATGCATACTGTACCGCTGATAATGGGCGAGTTCGCTTTGAATCAGGATAACCAAGCCAAATGGAATAGTCACTAGTTCTCACAAAGAGCCTATGTGATAGAATACCTACCTATATTGTTAGTAGTACAACGATCCTATAGATGTAGAAGTAATTGTGTACCATGTTATTATTCACGTCAATGGACTTAAGACCTTGCTACAAGCACGTAGGTATTTATTTATGTTAAGGTCAAAAGGGCCAGAATCGATGTAAATTCTACAGAATAATATATGTATATATTTAAATTTCGAATTCGACAATATAAATGGAAATGATATTTCCTAGTAGTTATGTCAACAGTTGGTTAGGTCAAATAGGTACCTCCCAAATGCATTTCTCGGAAATATGGGTTTTCTCACGACGTTTTCCATCATGATAATAATTTATGATCCAAACATGAATTCGAAAACAAATTCGAAAATCATCGGTTTAGGCTCTTTCTGGATTCGTATCTGCGGCCTCTGAGTGAGAGTTATGCTTTCCTTCGACTGGGCTATTACGGCTCCTTATAATAACATTGTGTGTAAAAAGTCTTGTGTAGGTATTGCTCAGAAATAATGGTTAGGAGTTTAGGACAGAATTTCTATACCTTCCAACTATTGGTTTTGGAAATGGCCATTGAAAATCATTGTGTTGCGTTGTACCAAAATCCATTTTTTAGTTTCCTGAAAAGTATAAAGTATAAATTAATGACATCCTGATGTGTGGGTTACGAGGTCGACGACCGATCCCTCCAATCTAGTGTCAGGGTTTGAGGAAAAATATTGACATATTTATAAAACTTTAACAATATATCCGTGGTATTTGCACTTAACGTCACAAACAACTTACGTTTAGCTTATTACGTTGATATTTTTCAGATTTATTATTACTATTCTTGCTAATTGACACCCTACATAATTTAGTAATGCTTTGGAAGCTGAAAATTTTAAGTGTAATAGAATTTCTTCGACAAGGGAAGATAAAATCATTTTGAAGTTTTTCGTGTTTTTTTTTCTATTGTTAATGTTTCTTTATTATTTATGTCTGTACAGTACTAATCTCTGCGGTTCTGTCAGAAAAGATTTTAACTAGGTTCCTAACTATTATTTTAAATCAAAAAGCAAGAACAAGAGGTCCGTGTTGCTCTGTGTCTTTTTAAACAAAGATTCAGCATATGCCTTTGATCCGTAATGGAGTGTGCATGGCCACGAGCACTGTTGATTCGAGGTCCGTAGATATAGATAGAATCGACATAGAATATTTACCATAAAAAATCCGTGATCTTTATTTATAGTAAGCAAAAACCAATTGTATGTATTTTGAATCTCTTTCTGTATGGATCAAAATCGTTATTTCAAAACTTTGCAAAAAAGTAAAAATATTGTGTTGTCATTTATAAAATTTTACCTATAATGTAAGGTGTCTATATATTCTGTATCGGATTTTAATGCATTTTTTTATAATTGTTCATTATAATATAGTTCCAGAAGTACTATATCTAACGAAGACAACATTATACAGCGCCATCTTTATATTTAAGGTCCCTCATTGTTATGAAAGATAACAAATGAACTCGACTATAATACGTACAATGACTCAGAAATGGAAAACGTATAGGTCTACCAGAATCTGATGGCATAAAAAAAGTAAAAAAAATATTGATTTTCCTATGGTAATATTAAACTGTCTCCTGTCATGTCTAAGTACATGTTTTGTCAACAATACTGAGATTTTCTAAAGATTCCTTGAAATTATTCTGAATTTCGTAAGAATATCGAAAAAACCACTTCGATCACAAGCAAGAAAGATTGTTTACATTGTTTATTGTAAAATTAGTGAAGAAGCAGTTGGAGATCAACCGCAATCTTCGATTTTAAAGCGCGTCCAAAGTTGACCGGTAAGTAGGACTAACTAGTCTTAATACTTGAATATATTTTTCCTATATTATTAGTTATTAACCTGTGACCTGTTTATAGGAGTTCCTAGCACTACCATACGACGAATGATTGCTGAAGGTAGACCGAATGGAAGTGTATTTAGTGCACCCGGTAAAAAGAAGAGAGGTGGAAAGAAAAAAATAACCTGGACAGTTTTGATTTGGAAATAGCATAATAATATAAAGTGATCTTTTCATAAATATTTTGTTTTTTATATATACCTACCTACACTAGCTAGATTTTGCCCGCAGCTTCGCTTGCGACATCTTGGGACATAAAAAGACTGAAACGTGCGAATGTACTTACGGACTAATGGACAATGCAGCGCTGGCTGTTTAGTTCAAAACAGTGAAAATTACAGAACAAATCTGATTATAGTCTAGCGACTGATGGCAGATAACAAGGACAAAAAAAAATTATGAATATGAAATTTTGGATATATACACGGCCTAACGCCTGAAAGTCAGTTTGTGTGTATAAACAGTAGCACAAAGCCGTTATTTAAGTACTTTATATAATGTCTATATTGTCCGTCAATAGGTAAAAAATAAAAAGTATCAAGACGTTTTCATCCAATTACCCGAGTGTTGCTTACTATAGAAATTTTGTTTCCCCATTTGCCATCAGATCCTGGTACATAACAACCATTAATGGGTAATTGAGGCTGCAAAATGGCAATACCGAATACAAAGCCATTATTTTTCCACGTTGTCAACACCGCGTGTTTATCTGTCAATTCATCAGTCATCAAATCAGCTGTGTATCACGCAGTGAACAATGTAATAACAAATGTGCGTATTAAATTATTGGTGTGAAAATGTCCAGTGAGACACTTGATAAAAAATCAACTCAATGTTTATGATAAATTCACGGTGTAGAAGTAATGGCGCGCCGGCGGAGCAGCGGGATAACGAGCCTGGGGTTTAATCAGGATCAAGGTTTGTGTCACTTCCTAGTTCGTCAACCTTTCCTTTGTTCTCAGGTGGATATTGTATTATTCATGATGTGGAGGCGTGTGGGCAGCTCGGGATTGTCGCGGGGTTAGGAGCGCCCCGCGGGCTTGCGAATTTCCTTTCGTTATCGTTGAACCACGCGCGCACGCTGCTCGCGTTTGTCGTGCACTCATTTGCACGTGTTGTTTATATTTTTAGCACGCCCACGCATTTCCCATACTGCGTCTGCTATTGTTTGGGCGTTGTGTTGTTTGAAATTGTTCTGCGTGCTAGAATTGACTACAAAAGGCGCAATATCTATCATCTATCTGCTCGAACGATGTACTCTATGTCTTTGAAGAAATTAATATGTTAAGCGTTGCACACGCGTGGCAATTTTGACCCTTTCTATCAGTAAAGGAAGTTCTTCATTACTCTAGGTACATTTTACTATCATCAATAAGTTCAGTATGCAATATAAATTAAATTTAATTAAATATAAATTTAAAGTAACTATATCATTGTTTAGTTTCAATCAGTCTTAAGTCAACGGTAATGTAAATAACACTGATAAGCGAGAAGTAATGCAGGTTGCTGTAAACAGATAAACATATAATATATATTTTTGTAACAATGAAGTAGTTTTATCACATCTTATTGCTTTATACCTTTATGCTGTATTACTTAATTCTGCTACAAACTTCACCAATTTTCATTATTTGTTATGTTGCACCCATAATCTATATTATGGTTGCCTGGAAGAAGTATTTTTAAGCGATAAGGTGGCCAGTTCCCTTCTATTTGTTAAGCTTCTTTTTACAGCTGTAATTGTTTCCTATTTTGTGCAATAAATACTTAGGTATACAAATAATCTAACCTATCCTAACCTAACCTAACTTAGTGTAGACTCGATATACGTAACTGAGAAGTAACTGAGATAATTTTGGAAATCTTCTATTTGACAGTGCCATATTTTTAGTGGTAACCATGCATCTACTAATAATGTACCTTATAGTGAATGTATGATGGTGTCATATGACTCTTTTGCAGGCTGCTTCACTTGCTGTCTAACATCCGGCCTGCGCGTATACAATGTGGAACCTCTCGTCGAAAAGGCTCACTACAGTAAGTATAGTATTATAGGCTATGAATTTAAAGAAGATATAGGTATATTACACAGATATTTCTGTTAAAAGTAGTAAGTAAGTATGCAGCATCTCCTATGGGTGGTAGAAGTATTGAATTGAACATAAAAACTTTTTGAGAAGTAGGATGTAGGTATGGAACATCTTGTACAGGGAGGTGGAGGTATTGAATTGAATATTTATTTAAATACTTTTTGATATTGAATAGTTGAATACAGGCACTTATCAGTGAAAACTGCCTGCCTGAGTTAATAATAATAATAATAATATTTCTATGTCTTTTTAACTAATATATAAAGAGCTTGTTGTTTATCAGAACTGTAAATAATTTTCAGTTTACACAGAGTAAACGACCCATTTGTCTTCATTCAAATGAACGGAAAGCAATTTAAAATAGACAATCACCAATTCAAATTAGTAAAGTAATGCTTATGTTAATCACTTTGTTTCCCAATGATAATGGTAACCAGTTCAAATATTTGTATAACTTGTTGGTTATCTAGTTATTAAATAACTTGTAATGTATATACATTGTTTTAAGTTTACGCGGTTATTATCATAAGTTTTTTTTTTGTTTACTCTTTGTAATGCAATCTATCATCAAGGACATTCAGCAATATTTTTGATTCTCCATACTATCAGGCTTGCAAGGCATGGAACCATTGTCCCATCCTAAATGGTTACTTGATTAAATCTTGTGGCGCTTTTCTCTTCAGTCTCAAAAATGTGTTTGGGTTTCTCATTAGCGGCAGTGGACTGCCATTTCATTTGGGTGGTCTTACCGCGTTTAAATGGGAATCGGGAGTCTCATATCCCCATTAAAACGCGGTAAGAACCCGTTATTATGTGCTTTAATTATTGTAATGTATATACCCTTATTCATTTAAAAGATATGTTGCCGTTGCAGTTTCTTGTCATTTCTTCTATTCAGCCATACATAACACCTCGTGAAATGACGTAAATTTAAAAATGTTACATTGACCTTCAACAAGTTTATCCATGATAATTACGTTGAATAAATGATTCTGATTTCTGGTTAGAGTACGCGCCAACAAAGAAGTCCCGCGGACTTTAATGGAACTTATTTATTTATTAGGGTGCTACCAGACCAATCGATCGATCATCGATCGACAGCATCGATCGATGGTAGAATAGAATAGTCGACGTCGATCGATAGTTTCTACCAGACCAATCGATGGACCATCGATCGACGGCATCGAGCGACGGTAGAATGGAATAGTCGACGTCGATCGATAGTTTCTACCAGACCGACGGATCGATTATTGTCATCGCCCGGCAATCGATCGATTGCTTAATCGAACAGTATCTGTCGATCAATTAAAGTTACCAGACCAGTCGATCAACTTCGATCGACGTTGATCGATGCCGTCGATCGAAGATCGATCGATTGGTCTGGTAGCACCCTAAGGTTTGCCAACAGACAAAAACACTTTTACACGTAACTTAACCTATATACAAATACTGGACTAGTGCTCGTCCAATTATAGGCAAACACAACATGCTAATTATTGACAAGTCATAATAATTCTATGCGGAATCTGCGATATTAGCGCCGCGGCGGGACATCCTTCGTTGCGCGGACTAAGTATATTGAATTCCCCTGCTAGTTTTATCTTTAAAAAAATACTAGAGAAATATTAATTTATCTTAAGTGCAGTTTTTACTAATACACTTGGCTCGACCATTATAGACGGCGATACGGCTCACCACCAATCACGTTGGTCAAACAGAGAACGCTAAGGTGTGGGTGCTTAGTTCATCTTGCGATGGATGTCTCTCTCTACCCCAATGGGGATATAGTTGTGAGCTTATATTATGTGTAAAATACTGGATTCACAAAATATCTTTTTTTTGTGGTTTTATCTTGCGATCAGTCTCATTGACTATAAACAGATGAGTTGAGTTTATATGGCATGGAGAACGCTACTCCCAGCGAAGTCAGTCCTTTCTTTGAAGTAGTCATTTAGCCTGACTGTCCTTATCGAAAATGTCTCGTTTCTTTTTTAGACGACGTATGGTTTCTGGAACAAAATATCTAAACAATAATTATTTTTGGCTAGGCAAACTTCTTCCACCAACCATCAATCCGCACTGGGCCCGCGTGGTGGTTTAAGGCCCGATCTCCCCATCCATCCATAGGGAAGGCCCGTGCCCCAGCAGCGGGGGCGTTAATGGGCTGGTGATGATGATGAAACTTCTTCCATCTATCACATTGGCAGACCCTGGACAAAAATCTCAATCTTACCGTGAGCCGCCTAATTTGTACGTGCGAGCAAGACCCAATTCGCGCGCTTTCCCTTGGGCCGGGTTTCCCGGGTTTTTTTCTGACGCGGAGAAGAGTGGAGATGTGTGGATTTGACCAATCACAGCGTTCGAGAGAGCGAAAAACGAAGACGCTCTGTCACTCTCTCCCTCACGGTGATTGGTCGATTCTCCGCTCCTCTCCGCTCAACTCCACGTCAATGGAAACGCAGCCTTACTCCTTATCAGCATCTAAGACTAAAGTGAGGGAGTGATAATCCTGATACCAGATTGTCCGAAAGTAAGATGATCCGTGTTTCGGAAGGCACGTTAAGCTGTTGGTCCCGGTTGCTGCTTACTGATGTAAGTAGTCGTTACATGAGCCATGTCAGGGGCCTTTGGCGGCTCAATAGTAACCCTGACACCAGTGTTGATGGGGTTGGTAATCCACCTCACAACCCACACGATAGAAGAAGTTTGGTTTCACGTGACTAAGGTCGCGGGTAAGATCTTGTAAAATGAATAATATTTCTCTCCAGGCAAAGAGGAGTTGGGCGAGGTGTCGCTATGCTGCATGGTGTTCCGCAGTAACTGGCTGCTGGTGGTGAAGGCGCGCCGCCCCTGCAGCCTGCTGCTGCTAGACGACCAGGTGCGCCAGTTCCGCGCCGAGGTGCTCTTCAAGTGCCCCATACGAGCGCTCAGAGCTAGGAAAGACAAGTAAGTCGTTTTCTACTCCACAAATCTCTGTTTGTACGAGGAATTAGCTATCTTGAGACTTTTTTTATGACATTACCCACTTATCTTCGCCTTATAGTGAAAACCACGTAAGCGACTTTTTAAACGGCCTCTGTGGTCCAGTGTTTGAGCGTTGGGCTCACGATCCGGAGGTCCCGGGTTCGGATCCCCGTGGGAACATATCACAAAAAAACACTTTGTGAACCCCAGTCTGGTTAGACATTACAGTAACAAGATCCGTGCTTCGGAAGGCACGTTAAGCCGTTGGTCCCAGTTACTACTGATGTAAGTACCTACGTAGTCGTTACATGAGTCATGTAGGGGGCATTGGCGGCTCAATAATAATCCTGAGTTGATGAGGTTACTACTCCACCTCGTAACCCACACGATAGAAAAAGAAGCGATATTCGGATTTTATTTTTGCTAACAAAACATCGCAATAGACAAGTTAGTTTTAATCCAGTCCAAGTCCCTCTAATCAGGTCCGGTTTAATCAAGGTAAAAAATACTGGTCCCAATTTTTACTTGGATTGAAATTATTGATATGATATGAAAAAAAAACCAAGGTATTATTGAGGAAAATTACATCAGAGTATGATTTTTCAAAAAGACGCTTTCGGCGGTACAGAAATAGGTAAGCACCATTGAAAAGCAATTCAGAATCGGGAGCGTCGTAAAAACAAATAAACACAGCTCGTTCGATTCTTTGCCAGCCCGGAAAAGTATTGACTTTTCCTAGGTCTACATTTATACTTCCATTTCCTGAATCTCGACCTTCATAGCTCATCATGATTCGATTTGTTAAGTATCTTCGCAGTATATAATACAGAGTGTTAGTGACATCGTAACGAACACTTTGAGGCATAATTCTGGGCGGTCAAAAAGGCAACATCGAAGCAATTTATCTAAAAAGCAGTTACATTTCTTCGCATTGCGCACTTACTTTTATATGCACAATTAGCTTTTGCCCGCGACTTCGTCCGCGTCGCGTGTATCTATATTACGCGGTTTAGATTTTTTCATACAAATGTTTTTTCCCGCTAACTCCCGTTCCCGTGGAAATTTTGCAATATCCTATTGCAACTAAGCTTTAAGTTTACTAAGGTACCGGCATGCCAAATTTCAAGCGTCTAACTTAAGCGGTTTAGACTTTTCATACAAAAGGATTTTCCCGCTAATTCCCGTTCCCGTGGGAATTTCGGGAATTCCTTTCTTAGTGCACCTCTACGGTACCTAAGCTACGTCTCTTCCAAATTTCAAGTGCCTACGTTTAGCCGTTTAGGCTGTGCGTTGATATGTCAGTCAGTCAGTTTCTCCTTTTATATATTTAGATATTGCTTTTTTTAGATGAATTGCTTCGATGTGGCCTATTTAACCCCCGAGTGGTTCATGGTTCTAAGTTGATAGCAATGATGATAGCAAGCAATATGGTTGTTTGACATTTGTTTGCATTGCGCACTTAATTTTGTATGCGCAAATGTCAAATTGCAATATTGCTTTTTTAGATGAATTCCTTCGATGCCTTTTTAACCCCCCTGTACATTCATCGCCTAATAAACAGGTGTAAGTTTACGTATTTCTTTAATTATTTTAAGTTCCATACTTTTGCGACGGAAAATTCCAACCTGGGACCTCCGGATCGTGAGCCCAACGCTCAACAACTGGACCACAGAGGAATTTAAACACTGAACTAAGTCATATAATTTGAAGCGCAATATAAATGTATTCAGTATTATCATAAACTTCGTATGATAAGATATTGCAACCTTAACCGAATAACCTAGTTATGTATTAAGAAACAAAATCAGGGAAGTAGGCAGTATTAAGTAGGTATGGTATTACCCTTAGATTTTTTATATCCTAGATTCTTTAGATTTGGTTTGCGTAGAATGAAATTAGTAACCGTTACCAACGGCTTAACGTTCCTTCCGAAGCACGGATCTTTTTACTTTCGGACAAGCAGGTGATCAGCCTGTAATGTCCTAACCAAACTAGGGATCACAAAGTGATTTTTGTGATATGTCCCCACCGGTATTTGAACCCGGGACCTCCGGATCGTGAGCTCAACGCTCAACCACTTGACCACGGAGGCCGTACGCGGTAAGAACCCGGTATTATGTGTTTGAATTATGGCGAAACCTTAGAAGTATGAGTAAATATGACTTACCTGAGAGCGACAGAAGCAATACTAGACAATAATGGAACAATGACTTGGGAGTATGGCCCCAAATACACTGACACCAGCGGCGCCAATACTTCCATAAGATTCTTTAAATTCTGCTCGGAAAGGTCCAATTTCGAGAACATATCAATAGCTCTCCTGGCGAATTCAGCTATCATTTTTCCAACAGCGAAGCTGTTCTGGGGTCATCATCAACTTAAGACCCACGCTCTTGTAGGTGTAGCATTTTCCATTCCAGTCTATAAAAGGCCAATTCCTTGAATTCTCTATAAGACACGACGTTAACCTTTTCTTTAATGTGTTCCATGTAAGCTCTTCTTGATCTTCCCCTTCTAGCTTTCCTTCTATGATGTTTTTAATAAATTCGTCGTGTCTTATTAGGTGTCCAATCATCTTGCCTCTTCTGTCCTCAATAATTCTCAGTATTTGTCTCTTTTCCCTTACTCTTACTAGCACTTCCTCATTTGTAACCCTTTCTGTCCAACTTATTCTTTCCATCCTCCTCCAACACCACATTTCAAAGGCCTCGAGTCTTCTGGGGTACGACAAAGGAAATGTAACTATCTTATTGCGTCAACTATCTTATTTACCTATGTACCAACTACCGAAATATAATAATGTGTATGGCATGAGGAAGTGAGAATACTTCATCATCAGCCGTACGACGCCCACTGCTGGGCATAGGCCTCCCCCCCTATACTTACTACCAGATATTTTAAACAAATTGCCTAGTGGGCTACACACAGACATGTGTGTAGGAACTAAACAATGTAAAATAGAATTAAAGAAGTATTATCTGGGCGCACGTTAAACTATGTAGTACCTACCTACTAATTAAGTATAGCGAGTTAAGCGCATTCATTCGCTCCTCGCATAAACCTGTACGGGTTTTCTGTTTAGAGGAGCGTCTTATTTTATTTATAAGGATTTAATTGTTTTTCTAATATTGAATAAATAAATAATAAAAAAAAACTATGGTTCAAACCACTGGACCACGGAGGCCGTCAGAATGAGATTTTTGTATAGGACAGGAAGGAAATCCGGGGTATGGTAGGGTGAAGGGACGGGGATCAACCCATCTTATGGTCCATCTTAGCGTCCGAACACAATCCGGTGGTCCAGTGCTCAGTAGAAATTGAATATGTTCTGATTCATAAGTACAATACAACATAAAAGCAACCTTATCATTAACAATTAAAACTGCGTACTTCTAATGTTAGTATGACGTCATAGCTCACGATGTATGATAATAAATTCCGCACAAAGGTGATTTATTTGCGTTCTTGACGCGTACAATATATGCGCTTTTTTCCATGTTTGAATTTAGAACCGATCTTAGGTCCTCGCTTCTATATTCAAACACATGTTAAGTATAACTTTGACACGTTTCTACGCTCTTTAAACGTGTTAAAGATGATGAAATGAAATGCCTAGGCAAACTGGCGAAAAGCTCGGCTACTGACACAAAGCAACTTTATCAACCGGCAGTGGAGTAGCGTAGTGGAGTATACCCACTACGTTCTGTTAATCCTGTCGCTGTTTGGTCGGGGACTGCTTATTTTTATATTCGCAGCTAACCATCATATCTGATGGCCGTTCCACTATCCGCCACCTGTGGACCCCGTAGATGGCCTACAGCTCAGCCTACTACGATAATATCTTACAGACGATAAAGAGATGAACTTTTTTAGACGTGACTGTAAAGACTGTATTAAGTACCTACTATCATCATAAACAGCCTATATATACTTCCCACTGCTGGGCACAGGCCTCCCCTCAATCAACAGGAGGGGGTATGGAGCATACTCCACCACGCTGCTCTACTGCGGGTTGGTGGATTAAGTACTGTGCTTATTTTTAATAGTAATAATAATAACAAAAAACAATATCAATACTTACACTATGAGAAGCGGATATTTTACACACTTACACATTCGTATGCACTTAGGGTGGTATTAATAAACTAATCCCAGCTTTGAGACTGCCCTCAAGATCATGTCAATGTGACAGTTCTTATATAAAAGCAGGGACTTGAGCAAGGTCCTGAGAGCAGTCTCAGCTGAGATTAGTTATTAATACCACCCTTATTATTATTATTAGCCTGTATGGTCCCACTGCTGAGCAAAGGGCTCCCCCATGTCTTTCCAAGTATCCCGGTTCTGTGCGAGCTCTATCCAGTCTTTTCGATAACCGTCGAGATCATCACGCCATCGTTTCCGGGGTCTACCACGTCTACGGTGTCCGTCCTGTGGTACCCACTGCGTGATGATCTTTGCCCGTCGATCCGGATGCGTGCGGCACACGAATACCACCCTTATTGTAAATTAACTACTTGGTTGATCGTTTTCCATGTTTTATCTTTAAAGAAAGAAACATATAACACCAGAATATTTCTCCCATCCCAGGGTCGCCGTGGTTCTCCAGTCGAGCATCCAGGTGCTGTCCCTTCCATCGCTGCAGCGCGTGGCCCTGCTGCGCACGCCGGCCACGGCGCGCCCGCTGTGCGCACTCGCCACCGAGCCCACCGCGCCGCAGGTGCTGGCTGCGCCGGCGCACCGACGCGGCTCGCTGCAGCTCTTGGTATGTAGTATGTAGAGTCAAGAGCAACAACATTTGACTAAAAACAAGATGTTATGTACGTTTATTTCAGAGCTAGTGACAGAAACATTCAAAAGCTGAAAAATATTGGGCTCAATCGTCTGAAAACCATTGGGATCGGATCGGCCCATCCAACCCACTGATTCCCTAGGAACATGGGACAGCTGTAAGCCTTTACGCAGATGTGAAGGATTGTTAAAAGTGAAAATATTAAGAAATCATCGAATGAAGGATAATAGGATTACGAAAGCAGTATATAAAGTGAAGGTTGGTGGTAGGGCTGGCAGAGGAAGACCTACAAGGAAATACATTGACCAAATTGGAGATGTCCTTAGAAAAGGTTCGGAAGTTACAGAAGCGAATTCAAGTTCAAAAATATCTTTATTCAGTAGGTAACATAGTTACACTTTGAATCGTCAATTTTTACATAACGAACGTCTCATCCGCCTAAAACTACTGCAGCTTCTCACAACCTGTATAGCCGGGGAAAAGAAGCTGCAAGAAAAACCTCGGCACAGGGCCCTAGACGTTCTTTAAAAATAAAAAAATAAACATAATTTTTTTTTATACAATTGAGTAATTTAGTCTGCCTGTCTGACCTTCCCACCCGCGAAGGAAAAACCAGCCCAGTACAGGTTAGGTCACATATCTCCGAAAAATTGCATTTCTTAAGAATTTGGGTTTCCTCAAGATGTTTTCCTTCACCGCTGAGCACGTGATGATCCAAACATGAATTTGAAACAAGTTTAGGCCTACGCTGGATCAGAACCTGCGATCTCAAATTGACAGGCAAGCGTTTTACCAATTGGGCTACCACGGCTCTAATGCGGCAATGGATACAAGTCAAATACAAGCTTTAAATTCTTAATTTTTTAGTTCTTGTACCTAACAGTTTTTGATAAATATTTTTAAGTGAGTGTGTGTAACGTTATAAGTGTCGTAGAAGCTGAAGGTAATAGTATAACCTTGCAATATTTACATAGTCACGAATCATTGTGTTATTCTCCAATAGAATATCCACAACAAATGTCAACTCAGCTGTATAGTATTTGCTGACATTGAGCGGTTTTGTGACACATTATTAGTATAACAAAAAACACCAATTCGGCGCTGAAAGTTATAGGTCTGTTATGTACGGTCACGAGCATTAATATGTATACACTTTGGTACCATGTCACATTAACTTTTTTGACAAATTGAACTGTAAGTCTCACTAAATGTCAAATATGTTAGTGCGATAGAGTCCTAAAGTTGGTACATTATATTGCTCATGACTGTAGTCATCATCATCAGCTCCCTAGCATTATACCGTTTTTCACGGGGTCCGTTTACCTAACCTGACGATTTGACAGGTCCGGTTTTTTACAGAAGCGACTGCCTGTCTGACCTTCCTACCCGCGAAAAACCAGCCCAATACAGGTTAGGTCACATATCTCCGAAAAATTGCATTTCTCGGGAATGTGGCTCTCCTTACGATGTTTTCCTTCACCGCTGAGCACGTGACGTGCAAGTTGTCTGTTATGTATTCTTTATGACCGACGGTCATAACTATGGGACGACGATCCAACGGTGTTATGTTGGAAGTTGTATATATGCGTCGCGCTGTGAAAACTTTGCTTGCGCGTTTCAGAACTGCATGCAATGTTTGCGCGCCATCTGTTGGCTATGGGCGGAACTAGCTGGTCAACTAGTTAGGTCTTAGATTCGGTCTCAGATTTATGTAATATGTATTGTATTCTTTATTATATGCTCCTGTTCCAGGATGTATCCAGAGCAGTGAAAGGCGCACAGTCCAGCTCGCCAGCGGTCGTCGGGTGCCACCAGACTGACTTAGTGTGTATAGCGCTGTCGGCTAATGGCGCCAAGTTGGCCACGGCATCAGCACGTGGCACCATCATCAGACTGTGGGACACTGCCAGCAAGCAGTTGCTGCATGAGCTGAGGCGTGGCTCCGATTACGCTGATGTATACTGGTGAGTCTTATTTCTTTAAGATAAAGGCGAAGGTTGTTGGTAGAACTCGCAGAGGACGACCTAGATGAACGTCTAATGATCAAATTGGGGAGGTCTTTAAGAAAGATTTAGTATGATCAAGAGATCAAGCTAATAATATATGCACCCACTCCTTCAATAAATCCCTTGTAACCATAAGGTTCATCATGTCCATATCAGGGGGGTTAAAAAAGTCACATCAAAACAATTCATCTAAAAAAGCAATATTGCTATTTGACAGTTGTTTGCATTGCGCGCTTACTTTTACACGCGCAAATGTCAAATTGCGATATTGCTTTTTTAGATAAATTGCTTAGATGTGGCATGGACGCTTCCCGGAGACTTAACACAAAACACGTCGTTTTACAAAGAGACTAAGTACACACTGACGCCCGTACGATTAAAGATTAAAGTAAGATCGAGAGGGGGTGAGGTAAAGTTAGCTCAGCCGCTGGTGGGGAGCGGAGAATTTATTTATTTATTTGGTCGACCAACGGCAAGTACACTGATACATGGTTACAGTTTGCAGTTAATACATAAATTAACAAATTAATTAATTTACATTTATTTATTTTTTTAATATTTTTTTTATTATTATTTTATTTGTTTAAATTGCCGTTGTATAGGGAGTATTTTTGTATGTCGCAGCATAAGCTTCAACGCGGCGGGCTCGCTGGTGTGCTGCGTGTCGGACAAGGGCACACTGCACGTGTGGGCGGCCCGCGGCGGCTACGGCCGGCTGGCCGCTGCGCACCTGGCCGCCGCGCCCGACACACGCGCGCTCTGCGCCTTCGCCGACGACAACAGCGCCACTGGTGAGCACATATTACTCTTGTAGCAGCATACTGGCCTTTCGTTCTGCCCGTCATCATTTTTACCGACTTCAAAAAAGGAGGAGGTTCTCAATTCGACCGCATATTGTTTTTTTTTTTATATTTGTTCGGGGATAACTTCGTCGTTTATGAACCGATTTTGATAATTCTTTTTTAAATTACGAAATTCTTATTCCATTCCACATTCCCTTTCATTTTCTATGGAATTTGTATGAAAAAGCAACCTGTGACGTCATAGAAAAATGTGACACTTATAATTATATTTTTCTTTATTAAAATTCATAAATAAGTTAAATAGAAAAAGAAAACGTTTTTTGTCACATTCAGATCTGTCTTAATAATCTTTGACCTAGGAAACTACCCATTTAAACGAGGTATGCTCAAATCCTATGAAATCCGGCATCGCTAGCCGTATGAAGTGTTGTCAGTGAAAATTCCAAGGACTTAAATGTTATTATTGTAATTAAACGAATTACTGGCTAACGTACTTAATTACTATCATTTGACGCATACTTATAACACTTTAAATAAAAAAATATTTTTACGGCAAACAGCTCCACCAACCCACAGTGGAGCAGTATGCTGCATACCCTCTCCGGTTGATTGAGTTTGAGGGAGGATCTGGCCTAGCAGTGGAACATATTATATAGGCTGTTTGTTTGTTTGTTATAATGTTTTTTTTTATGTTATTTATGATAAGTGTTTCTTTTCTTTACAGTAATTTGTGAAGATGGCACTTTTCATAAATTCACCTTTTCCGCCGAAGGTAACTGTCACCGCAGCGACTTCGAATATTTTCTACAGGTTAGTACCCTGTTGCTTTAAGATTAATCATAACTTCATAAGTCATCATATGAGTTGTATACACATGCGATTTGTCTATATTTTTTTTAAAAACAGACTTTTTACTATCTCATTTATTTAGTTGTTTTTTGTTTCAAATAAAAAAAAAAACATGCTTTTCATACAATTCGTAAGAAATTAACAAGACAAAGGGACTTTTCCAAAAAAAGTGATTGTCACTCATTTTAATTTGACAGCTAAGCAACGTTCAATCGATATATTTGACGATTGAATGATAGTAAATGGATAAATGGATTTTTTGGGTTATCTGTACAAAAAACACCTTGAGCAAGCCGCTGTTAAGCAGCATGGTGGAGTCTGATCCACACTCTCCGGTTTATTGAGGGGAGGCCAGTGAGCAGCAGTGAGACATATTAGGCTGGTTATTTATGTATTGGCTATGAGCAAATTTTTATTTTTTTAGAACTGTCAAAGTAGTTTGTTCCATTTAGCTTATTTACGAATTTCTTTTTTTTACAGGTGGGAGATGATGATGAATTTCTACAGTGAGTTTTTTTTTACCAACAATGACTTTTTTTAAAGAAAGAAATGCGACTGTGAATCCAAGTGAATTAATGCAAACAGACACTTTTGCACAATTCTTATAAAAGTTGTGATTGTGGCACACAGCCTATAATATTCATACTAATAGGAAAAACGATTTCTTGTTAAATTGCTATAAATGATCTTTGATTTTCGAACTCTCTAGATCACGTTTCGAAGGCGTTTTAAGACCAATGTGATAAGTATTCATGAGCAAACATATGCAATTGGTACTTAAATTTAAAAGTAACAGGGTCTGAAAAAAAAATAATTTGAAAAATTTAGAAAACCCCCCAAAAAATCGGCAAAATTTTTGGTCTTGAAATTGACAACATTTACATTTCAAATGTGTGTTGCTATTTTAAATTTACTAAAAATACTAATTTGGTAGCAGAAAATTTTGAGTATACCTATTTTGAGCTTCATTTTATATCCTAATTATCAAAGCCTATTTGTGGTACCAGTTAAAAAGCTTCAAGATTCCATAATTTTCTAGAAATAGAGTGTAGTCTTTTTAAATTCTTTGTGTATCGTAGTGCATATTATCAAATACTTTTGCTATAGTATAAAGGTTGTATAGGACTAAATTTAGTCACTAAATATTATCTATACATTTGCGAAAACACTTTTAGTGAGTAAATTGTGTCCTGGGGGTCAAAAAGTCCGCATTGAAACAGAAATATTGCTATTTGACATTTGTTCACATTACGCACTTATTTTTATATGCGCAAAAGTCAAATTGCTATATTACTTTTTAGATGAATTGCTTCACTGTGACCTTTTTAGATCACCTGTACATTATAGTGAAAACTAAATGTTTTTATCTATAAAATATTTTTGTAGACTTCTCATAGTATCAGGTAAAAGACAAAGGCAATATTGCATTTTTTTAATTAATAAATTAAAACACAAATGTGGGTAAATGTCGGTTTTCAATGATAACAAAGCAGCTTTTCAGTAGATTTCCGAGTTCTATGCTGGCAATATTTACATACTCGTTTTCTCATTGGATTAACTGTGACTGGGGTTACCAGTTGAGTGAAAATAGCTGTATAAATTCTGTTGGAACGAGCAATTTTTATTCTACTACGATAAAAATAAAGATCTTGAGATATTTTATAAAAAAGTTGTTACAAATGTTATAAGTTCGTAGGATAAGCGTTGATTGCGTTCCATTAATTGCTTCTTTGATTGTGACTTATATCCTTGCAATTTTTATTGTACTCTTAAATAAAGCGGTTTATCAAGGGTATCGTTTGCCTTCTACTGGTTGTTTTTTATGGGAATTAAAACACGTTAAATAAGAGTTGTTCATGTTTGTTTATATTTAATACAAAGTTCATGAATGAAGGTAGTTATATATTTTTTTCCTTGGCGACGAATATTAATGATTTATTCTATAGTGCATAAAGTCATCTTTCTGGTGACATGGTTCATAATTATGTCTTGTGCCGTTTGTAGAGAGACGATAATGCTTTTAAGTGATGGCAAAAGGTCGCGGGAAGCCGCTGGATGCGGGCAGCGCAGGACCGATCGTCGTGGAGATCCTTGGGGGAGGCCTATGCCCAGCAGTGGGCGTCATACGGCTGATGATGATGGCAAAAGCATTTATTGCTCGTCTTTCTACGAATGTTCCTATTTTTACAGCTACGTTCGTACAATTATTATGTAATGTTCGTTTGTGATTGTTTCGTGCAAAGGTGGGTATTCAACGAATATTAGCGTGTATTGTAATTATTCTAATACATTGGCGAACGAAATTGACTACGTGGATAAGGGTATTTTTTATTAAGAAATCGAATTTCGAATTATTACATTACATGTAAGCCTAATGAACACAGAGGCGGTGCGGGGAGCATTCCGGGCTATTGTCTATAACTTTTGCGTTTGCATGTACGCATTCATACAAGCTCGGGCTTAAATGCACCAGTTGAGTACCCACCTTTAACTCTACCATCAATCACACAATACGGTCGGTTGTAATACCTCTGCCCACAACATGCATTGTGTCTTATAATTAATCGATGTTATATAAAATCAATTTTTAATTATTTTGCTTTTTCAGTTTCCTCAGCTTTTTAATTCGTATTTAATTAGTGTAACTCAATGTTTAAATTGTACCTTTTGCATTTGCTCATTTTAGTCATTACAATCGAAGGACATTTTTTTTCATTATAAAAATAAATATTTTACTTTTTTAATTCTCCGAATTGCCTAAATTACATTTCTGAACTCCCTATGTTAGTAATAATTTTGGTTATTGGAACTGAGAGAGTTTTACAATTTATAAGGTTTATTATTATTATGTAATTCGTAATAATCTAAGGTTTTTATTAAAACAGATACGACCCCATTACTAAAATTTAATGTAACAATTATGATGTGTAATTATGTAAATATAGTTTTAATATTCGCAGCTGGCTTTTATCAAATGCTTACGAAGTTGGTTGATATCAACCCACTAATATAAACGGCATTTGACAGTGGTCAAGCTATATTTTAATACTTATAATGATGTTTATACAAAGTTAAATATTCACATTGGCAGCAGTGCTATTACTTTTGGTTATCTTCCCTAATTTTGACAACCAACCAGATACATTAATTTATCCCTCAGTTTTTACTGCTGCATATATTTATATTAAACTTTATATACACATAATTAATTCTATATTATTTTAGGCAACAGAAGCACATTTTGGATGTAAATATGGAGTTTCAAATGACAATTTATTTTTTTATGTAATCATAAAGAGACTCCACTGTTTTGTATAAAAGGATTAGACTTTAAATGCCCCGAATGGGAAGTTTGAAATTTTAACAATAAATATGTCTTTTATATTTGGGTGTTTCAATTAATCCATATTAATATTATATATTTTTTTCTGTTCCCTTTACCTGAAATCAGTTGCAAAACTTTTATCAGATGTGATGCATTGTTATTGATTTGTTAGAAGTAAAGCAATCAATGTCACTATCTCCTATATTTTTTTGTGCCCAAGAACTTATATAAACTAATTAGAAATTATAAATGTGAAAGTACGGTGAACCGATTTTGATGAAATTGATATGGAGATAGTTTGAGACATAGGAAAGGATGTAGGATAGTTTTGATGCCGAGAATCAACCCCTAAAGGGATGAAAACGGGGGCGGTAAAAAATGCCAGTGCACGTGGGCGGAAGGTTAGTATTCTTTAAATAGTAGCGATCCCACCCGGCTTTGCCTGGCTACAAATTTTCCCTAGTGTTCTTCGAAAAATGCAGGTCATAACAAAAAATAACGTATTTTCAATGGAGAATGCAGAACCACAAGAAATCAGAAAACTTGCAGCCACATTAAAAGAAATACATAATACTTTTTAAAACAAAATAATTTTAATGTATTAAATAACTAAATAACAAATATCTATACAACTAGTATACAGTAAGTAAATATTTACTCATTATTGTCTGGCTTCTTTCGTCCAAATGGATCTGTCCATACTTTCATATCTGAAAATGAAACACAAATTGGTATGAATGTACCGAAAGTACTAATATAATAGCATAAAATAGTGTAGAGCGGGCAATCATAATGAAAAACATGGTAGAATAACATATTAGTGTCATAGAATAAGGAATAATGCTACAAATAGAAGGGCAACTCTCTGCTCCCCACCAGCAGCTGAGCTAGGTTTACCTCGCCCCCTCTCGGTCTTACTTTAGTCTTCAATTGTATGGGGTCACCCATCACACACACCATGCAAGGGTACGGTAATGTCAATGTGTAGTGTCTGTGTAAAAAGAGGTTCTTTATATGAAGTGACTAGGTGTGGTATTGTGAGATATTGTGTGAAAATTGTATGACAAATTTTCAGTGTCAATTCGAAGAGATTTTAGACTCGCCTCTTGATGCTCTGTACTGGATATTCCCGGGAAGATAAGCAGCTGAACACTTTGAATGTTTAAGTATTTTTTATTTGCTTCCAATCCCACAACTCCCACATATAAATCAGTCTTTTTTTTTCAAATTATTTACCTAATGCAATCTTGGAATATAGGAAAAGATACTTGTAATAAAATTGTGAATATGAAACAAATCTTACTTCCGGGCTGAATATCTTCTTGTTTTATATTCTTCCTAGTTTCTTTTTGTATTTTCTCTGAAAAAAAGTTACATATTTATAGGTTATGTTTACAAATCTGCGTTTGCGTTTTCTAAGTTATACGAGATTTGTATTAAGTTCAATGTAAAAGTTTATAAAGAACGAGGGATAAGCTAATAGTCCGAAAGCAATATTAGGCTTTAAAGTATAACTTACTATATTCTGAAGCATCAATCATTGGACTTAAAGCAATCGGATAAAGAGTTAGTCCTATAAAACCAACGAAGGCTCCGATGAAAATGGCATATTTTCGACCTTTGAATAACGCCATTGCTGAAAACACTATCGCTTAATATATCATTAGTTTTACAATCTCTATTTACGAATTCCAACTAGGTATAGGTACCCAAAAAAATACGATTGACATATTTTGTTTATTATTTGTAATTCTCGTGCTAGTCAATAATATAGAAAAGAATTTGTGTAATATAATTTGTTGCATATTCTACTCAGAACAATAACTAAAGCATAGAAGGAAGGCTAAAATAGCAACAGAACTCTATAATTCTGCTCTACTTTATCTTACGGAACCGGCGTAATGTTAGACAAAGACGCATATACAAAAATTGTTTCGTAATTTCGTAGGTTGTCACAAGTTTTTCATTGCCTAGTGTTGGGTTTCACTTTACTAATATGTCGATAAAATTAAATTTACTTACAATTAATGTCGATAAATTTTTTTTACAAGATTTCTTTTTGTAGGATGCAATTATCTTCTTCTTGATGAAAGGAGACTCTGTCTCTGATAGGTAAGTATCTAACCATTTTTGGATTATATTGTCTGGTTTATATTAGTTTGGAGCTGCAGCTCACATTCAGGAAGGAAAGAAAATAGCCAACTGTTATCGTTTCATCGGTAAGTATTTTGTAATATTCGAATTTATTTATGATGTCATCCGCCGTGCACTGGTGTCGATCGACGTGCCGTGCAAATTGGAACCGCCGGGTCTAAGCCGCACAGACGGTAAGAGGCCCGATGGGCTCACGCCATAGACATAGAAAAGAGTATGGACTGGAAATACCTACAGAAAAAACGTGCCACTCTGTAAACATAAAATGGCGGTCTTTACTAGGGCTACAAGCTGTTTCAATACTAGGATTACCATACTCGTACCTACTAGATATAGCATTATACTTAAAAAAAAATACGGCATACAAGTATTCATAAGAGAACAGAAAGGGAAAGTAAAAGGTAGGTAGGTGGTGTACTGTATCTTTCGTGTAAAACTTGTAAGTATTGTATGTTGTGTGCAATAAAGTATATTTGTATTTGTAAAGGAAGGTTTAGTCAAGATTTATCTAAGTCGCTTACACAAATCTATAACATTCATTACATTCTTTATTGGGCGCAGTTCGTATCAACCTGGAGTGTTGGAGTAGGAGTAAATAAGAACAGGAGGTAAAATGAAATATAAATTAGATCGTAAATCTGTTCATTAGCAAGTATTTATTTTACACGTTATTAATTATGTACATTATATTTACAATAAATACAAATTTATTAATTTCTAAACAGTGTCAATTTGTTTAGAAACTGTCTTTGTGACACCCTGTCACATTGACTTTTTTTTTCATTAAGTCGTTTGATCTTGAGGCGTGACTTGTTCAGCTTTTCTTTTAAATTTTTCATGTCGTCTTCTTGAACTGACTGAAATAAAGTTTAATAATAATGTTAAAATAGTGTATGTACAAAATAATCTATAAAAGTAAAATATATCTGATTTAAGTGCATTGTGCAGCTGGTTGAATTATACACTCTATATATGTATATCATGATAAAAATATAAAAAGAAAATTATTTGATATACCTTTTCATGTAAATCCAGTCGACACTTTTGGATTTAATATCTGAAATCAAAGATAATAATCATTTACTTATATAAAACGTGTACAACTCATAATTGTTTAGACATAAAACAACTACAGACTTAGTATATACTAAGTTTATTAAGTACATAATAATATGTAGTTGAATGATAGATAATATAAACGTGTTGTGATAACATGATACAAATATCTTATCTATCTAGCCAGCAGTGAGATGATGCAGGCTAGGCTGAAATTTAAATATAAATTTAAACACCATTTCATCTGTCTGATCTATAATGTTCAATGTAGGAATAGCATCGTCTCGAAGACGCCTCCACTTTGAATTAGGAACACACATAAATGAATCCGCAGTAAAATGTTTCGAGCAAATACGGCTGTACTTATTTGGAATCCAATTTCGTCTATTAATGCGAATTATCCATTCTTTCTCTTTGTTATCGTCTACAGGAAATCTAAAAATTAAAAGTATCGATAATTTTAGTACATCACTATGGACAATCAACATAACCTCAAATCAATTCCGTATTCATCGATGAAACGTATAATATAATGGATATCTCAAATATTTTATGCTACAAATCTATTCAGCAAAACATATTACTTTCCTAAAATTGTTCAGCAGTTCACATTTCACTAGAAAATTACAAAAAACTTACCGATGAAACGACAGAAGTTGTTGGCTATTTTCTTTTCTTCCTGAATGTGAGCTGCAGCCCCATACCACACAAGACATAATGTCACAGAGTCGAGACACTCAATTATTTGATATAAATAAAAGTTTCTTTCCATTTATTTGGAAAAATATTGTTAAATTATCACTTAAAACAATCTGAACACAAGACACTCGTAAACAAAGTTCACGCGACCGTGTCAAATAGTTCGGTAAATATAAGTAAAATCTTCTTATGTATGTTACTATGTATTTGGCCGAATTAAAATGAGTCCAATAGGTCCAAATGACATTTCATGTTGTGACAACCTCGGAAAAAATGAAGCAAAGAGCGAATCATTTGTCCTTTTCTCACTCATAGTTTGTGTCGTAAGCTAGAAGAGAGCCGGTTTATAGTTTCTGAATTCTTATTTTAGCCTTCCTTCTATGCTTTAGTTATTGTTCTGAGATATTCTATGCCATTTCTCTAATTCTATACAAAATAAACACAGCACAGCTGAGAACTGTCAACGCCGTTTTGGAACTTGATTCTCGTAATAATCTTCGTACGTTTGTTTTGTTTATGAGAATTAAAAATATTTTTACGTGTTATAGGCGTAACTTTCTTTCAGCAACCAGGCCAAAAACAAAAGAATATTATTATATTACCAAAAGAGCGCGAAAGTCCTTTTTAAATTATTTTTTTATTTGTGTAATAGAAAATGGGCGATGATCTTATTAGTTACAACAGAAAATAATTTAAAATTAACCATTTCCACGGATGATTTAGGTAGTAGAAACCTTACTCATAAAATATGTGTTCATAAAGTCATTTTATCGGTTCCTTAACGACTTCTTTTATCGCCATAACTACGTGTCTCTAACTGCAGACATTCTTTAAAATAATGCTTTTAACTATTAAGAGAAATATTTCCATGAAAACAATTTCATAAGGACGTGACTTGTTAAGATAAAACTATTTGACGTCGGTACTTAGGAACCTAGGTATATAGTGATAGGTACCTATACCTCAAAAAATATATCACTGTGCGTCTGAAAAGATTTTTAAAAGTAATAAGTATGTACAAGTACATATACTTAGGTATATACCCGTCAATGGTAAACATTTTAATGAGGGATTTTCTTGGCTACCTTTAAGCTACCTTACCCAAAACTAATAGGTATACCAACTAGATGACGCTGTCCAGATTTAACGTGATAAATACCTATTTTCTCATTACTCGGGCACTTACATAATTATTTAAAAATATAATGTAATGGCAGAAGCACTTATAAAAATAATTGTTGCTTGATATTTGGATCAGATTATGTATAGAATTATACTGCATATATATTGCTTCTCTTTATTTTTATCAGAATAATAATGGGTGGAAGATGTACTGGGTGCATTAAAAAGGGTCCGCATTTATACCCAAACTCCTTGCCAAAAACAAAGATAAAAAATAATTTGAAACGAAGGTTTTTTTTACAGCGCCTTCTATATTTTTTGGGGAACGTATTTTCGAACATGATGGGTCATTGTAGAAAAACTGCAAGTTACAATCTGATTGCTTACAGGCTCTGTTTACTCTGTAAGGAGCATGAGTTATGTATTCTTAGATTATTTATTTGTTTCGCATCAATGAGTCAAAAGTAGGTAGGTAAGAAAAACAAGTAGGTAAACTGTTAGTGACATTTGATCCTTTTAACCCAGTTAAGTGAACTTAGGAATAATAATTTTAGTCATTCATATATTCTCCGGTCCGCCGGATAGTGATTCATAATTTGAATAACACAAGATGATGATTCACTGATTTATCTTTTTCCTTTATCAGCTGTTATTGAACTTTAGTTTCAAGCCAATACTTATATAATCTGTGCCAGTACTGCCAGTACGTAGTCATCTTTTTTAGAACCCTGTCGCACTAACATATTTGACATTTAGTGAGAAAGACAGTACAGTTTGTAATCAAAGTTAATGTGACATGGTACCTAAATGAACACATTTTGGTTTTATTATCATTTATTACTCTTGACCGTACGCTTCTATCATCGGACATCAGATTCAAATCAACAATGACTTACATAAGACAGACTTACAATTTACATCATGTAATGTAATCATATTGTTAGTAAATATATTCGTTGTCGACAACAAATATGAGCCCATTGTAAACAAGTGCAGAACAAAGTTACTTACGCGTAAGTACTTACGTAACTACGAAACACACATACATCCCACATACAATGTATACATGACCTCACATCACTAGGTCCTTTTCGCCCTTAGCATCTTCTTCTATCGTGTGGGCTGTGAGGTGGAGTACCAACCACATCAACCCTGGTGTCAGGGTTACTATTGAGCCGCCAAATGCCCCTGACATGGCTCATGTAACGACTACTTACTTACTTACATCAGTAAGGTGTCTGTGATTTTTGTGATATGTCCCCACCGGGATTTGAACCCGGGACCTCCGGATCGTGAGCCCAACGCTCAAACTGCTGGACCACGGAGGCCGTAGAGGTGTTTAGTTTTATACAGCCACTCCTCACCAGCTTTGTAACTTAAGTAAGCATGTAGATAGTCGTTCAATAGTAACCCCAACACCAAGCGCGTAGCGATTACAAGATCTCGACGCAAGGCGCCAAATACGGCAGACTCGACCGAAACCCTCCTATACACACTCAATTCGTCAGGCCAGCTTTACTTTGTGCCCTGTGACCGGATCCCAAATGTTGGAACTTATTGATGTAAGTTAGTAGCATCAGCACCAGAGTGTGATTTGTTTGTGAGTGAGTGGACGTATGTGTGTCGCGAGTGTCTGAGGTTCTGCGAGATGATGAATGATGTGTGAAAATTAAATATGTTATTATTTACTTTTTCTACTCCTCTACTTTAATCTGGCATTTAAATAACCAAAAAGTCTAATATAAGTACATACATAATTAAACTCTTTGAAAAAGTGTACGCTCTATGGCCTATAAAAGCATTGTTTACAAAGTGTAACTGTACTATAATGTCGCCAAAAAAGCATTGTTGTTGTTTTTTTTTTTTTGACCTGGAAACTGGCACCTTTACTTTGTTTGGTGCCATAGATATACTATAAAAAAAAAGTATACATTTGCCGCCATTTTCCCGCGCGTTGGAAAATAAATTGGAAAATTTTTGTGTTTCGTTTAAAATTACGTCGTCGTAGAAAAAGTATTGTATGCAACGTTGTATAACTAGGTCAAAAAATGCTCGTGGCGTTTTTTATTGCGATGTTCGCCAAGGCTCACATCGCAACTCACGCCACTCGCATTTTTTGACCCTTCTTATACAACTGTTGCATAAAATACTATTTTCTACTCCTCTACTTTAATCTGGCATTTAAATAACCAAAAAGTCTAATATAAGTACATACATAATTAAACTCTTTGAAAAAGTGTACGCTCTATGGCCTATAAAAGCATTGTTTACAAAGTGTAACTGTACTATAATGTCGCCAAAAAAGCATTGTTGTTGTTTTTTTTTTTTTGACCTGGAAACTGGCACCTTTACTTTGTTTGGTGCCATAGATATACTATAAAAAAAAAGTATACATTTGCCGCCATTTTCCCGCGCGTTGGAAAATAAATTGGAAAATTTTTGTGTTTCGTTTAAAATTACGTCGTCGTAGAAAAAGTATTGTATGCAACGTTGTATAACTAGGTCAAAAAATGCTCGTGGCGTTTTTTATTGCGATGTTCGCCAAGGCTCACATCGCAACTCACGCCACTCGCATTTTTTGACCCTTCTTATACAACTGTTGCATAATAGTATTTTATGCAACAGTTGTATAAGAAGGGTCAAAAAATGCGAGTGGCGTGAGTTGCGATGTGAGCCTTGGCGAACATCGCAATAAGAGACGCCACGAGCATTTTTTGACCTAGTTATACAACGTTGCATACAATACTTTTTCTACGACGACGTAATTTTAAATGAAACAAAAATTTTCCAATTTATTTTCCAACGCGCGGGAAAATGGCGGCAAATGTATACTTTTTTTTTATAGTATATCTATGGCACCAAACAAATTAAAGGTGCCAGTTTCCAGGTCAAAAAAAAAAAAACAACAACAATGCTTTTTTGGCGACATTATAGTACAGTTACACTTTGTAAACAATGCTTTTATAGGCCATAGAGCGTACACTTTTTCAGAGAGTTTAATTATGTATGTACTTATATTAGACTTTTTGGTTATTTAAATGCCAGATTAAAGTAGAGGAGTAGAAAAAATACTATTACACCTAAGTTTCATATGTTTAATTATATTATTGTTTATATTTAAAGTTTCACGGCGCATTGGCGCCTCTGCACTGTAAAGTCGTGAAATGTAAAATAAAAAAAAAATTAGTGGCCTTAGGCGGCTCAATAGTAACCCTGACATCTGGGTTGATAATCCACCTCACAATCCACCCGATAGAAGAGAACACCTCTGTCTATCCCTTTGGGGACACAGGCGTGAAGCTATGTTATGTTAGGATTATATTGTTGTCGATTACATTATTATTTGGAGGAGCTCAGTGGCGCAGCGGTAAACGCGCTCGGTCTGCGATTGTTGAAGTTAAGCAACAAAAAAAAAGTTTTCATCTCGAGCTCCTCCGTGCTTCGGAAGGCACGTTAAGCCGTTGGTCCCGGCTGCATTAGCAGTCGTTAATAACCATCAATCCGCACTGGGCCCGCGTGATGGTTTAAGGCCCGATCTCCCTATCCATCCATAGGGAAGGCCCGTCCCCAGCAGTGGGGACGTTAATGGGCTGATGATGATATTATTGCTAGAATGCCATAATAGGAAGATTCATAAGTAGTTCAATCCCGTCTAATATGTATTAAGTATTTATAAATGCGACAGTATATCTGTCTGTTATCTTGTTTAGATAGAATTTGGTATGGAGATGTTTGACATCTAAGCAAGAATAAAATCACTAAGGGAATGGAAAAGACGTGCTAAAATGTGGAATGCTAGTTATTATTAGAAATGAAATATTTGTCGACCTTTTTCCCCTACCCACTCTTTAGGTTTTCTGAACTGAATGTTGTCACTTAGTAGGTAGATAAATTTATCTACCTGGTAATTACCAGGCAAAGTTCTCAAATTGCGTGCAGGATAAAAATAACAGACCTATATTTACACTTTGTCACAATGTTTATTTTTCCTTAAAAAATATTTATAAAACAACGGTTCAGTACTTGTACATGTATCAAATTCTTAATCAATACTCATCGAGTCCCACGCACTACTTTGTTATTCAAAAACATACATTAATTCCTCATATAATCATTTAACTCATTCGAACCCATTAGGTCTGGGTTGAAGTACGTGTGACTGCTAACACCGTCTTCTAACATTTGCAGTAGCTTTGAATATACTAACTTAGGGGCGTCAATGGCCCATAGAAAGTCTATATGGTTGAACTCTTTCATAGGCACAATGTAATGTTCTAGAGGGTTCGCTAATTGCACGAATAAGTTGGTGACATCAACGTCGCCTGATAGCCAGTCATTCTCCGCGCTTAATAGGGCTATAGGCAAGGTTATGTGTGGAATGGAGTATTCTGGAGGACTGTATGTCCCGTATTGTATGAAGTTTTCATCGGGGCCGTAGTCGTACTGTTGGAAACGTCCACCATTATGTATTATTTGAGCATAATGCACTAATGTCTTCGTTGAAGCTCCCGCCGGCACGTGGCCGAGAATTATAGGCAACAATGTCCTATTAAATTCCTTCTCATCATGCCCGCACAAAACAAACATGGAATTTTCGCATATCGCTTCCTCGTAATGATTAATTTCACAAGCGTGCTTCGACAACCATCTCAAAACAGTGTTCTGTGGTAGAAACTCGTTCGCACCGAGTAATTTCATTAAATAATCGATGTTATTCGCAAATTTTGCTAGTATCTTGATAGGACTTTTGATATCGGTCATGTAAGCGACAGGTGCTAACGCGTAACCAGCCCTTAGCACCTTATTGTATTGTACTTTTGTCGACAAAAGCGCGAACAACACTGTCGTCCCCATAGAATGTCCGATGTAGTTTATTTTCACGTCCCATCCTTTTATTTCCATAATGTAATCTATTATCGAGGGCAAATCGTGTTGGCTTACTTCGTGAAACGAAAAATTCCAAAAGGCGAACGAATCCACCGGTCTGTTGATGTGGGCTCGTGAATACGTGTTGCCTCTGACATTTGCCATCCACACGTCATATCCTGCATCGGATAAGATGTAGGCTAAGCCTTTCCCTGGTCCGGGGATGACCCAGTCAGCGGAGCTTCCGAGCAACCCGTGATGTAACAGCACTGTTCTTCTAGGGTCTTCTTTGACTCCAGTTTGGTTGTGAAAGGGGATCCTATGGACGGTGAGAAGGTATCCATCATCTGTGAGGATCGTGTGGGATTCCGCTCGGTAACCGTTGAGAGCCAGCAGTTGCGGCGTCGTCATGTGTATCATAGGGTCGTCATCAGAACACTTGTACATCAATTCCGTCGAAGTTATCGCGTTCGATATAGTACTTTCCGTACTCTGTGCAGTCGTAACGTAATGCTTGAACTTCCTTTTCACTCTTAACTGGTCATTCTGTTCCAAATCATCATTGTCAGTAGTGTTCGGTACGAAATAAGACGCGATTCGATTCTTCACGTTGTCAATATAATATTTCTTGAAATCCCTACCTCGTTGGCGGATGAAGTTGGTTAATTGTGATGTTTTGTTTGTGAAGCTTTCGAAGATGTCTGGTAGGAACGGACGCCGACAGTCCACATGTGCGGCGAGTAATGTAAACAACACGAGTACTATGGGTAATTTCATGTCGATGTTGTCGCGTTGAGGGTTCGCGTGTGACTGAGCGCTTTATTAAAATAAGCGCAGACGGGCGCTATCCCGAGAGGTCAAGGATAGACTAACGATCGCAGTGCGCATGTGTGAAGCAGTTTACAAACAAACTTGATGTGTTATTATTATATCGATACTCAAACAAGCACTGGATACTTTAGACGAACTACTGCATTTTTTATGTAGGAACTTTTTATTATGGTTTCTTATAACAAATAGTTGTATCTATTTAATTTTCTACTTATATGAACATTTGCTATTTAAAACAAAGACTTCACTTCATCACTGAGTTGACTGAAATCCGCTATTTTCCATTTCCTTAATTCTTGTTCTAATGTTTCTGGTTTTAGATTTCGAAAATCTTTTTCATCTGAAACAAAGAGATTCCAAATTAGGTATTATTTAAATATATCGAAGACATGATAGTACGGCTTTTTGGCGGGAAACGGGAACGGGACAGTTGCTTTCTTCATTGAGTAATCTAAATAATTAATACGAAGTGGTGTTTTGTGGTTAATGATCGTATTAAGTTAGTCGGAAGACATTCGCGAGTGTTATTATATTGGAGTATTCAATAAACAAAGTGTATCTGCCTATTTTCGCTTCGTGTCAGAAAGCCGCTTCATAACTCAAAAGTTTATGCGGACTTTTGAGTTAATTCGTTTGGGGTTCGGAGTAGGAGTCTACTCCGAGGGTGGGGGCTTAGGTTTCATCATCATCACCTTTCATCATTTCATTAATCATCAAAAAAAAAATACGTCAGACATGGCTGTATGGGCATAGTTCCCTTTGCCTTACCCTTCGGGGAAAACCAAAACAAAAAAAAAAACATGATAGTACCTACTACGTTATTCTATCTATCATAATCATATATTTGCTTAAAAAATGGTATTTTAACATGGTAAAAAGTGTAAATAAGTAATAATAATAATAATCTTTATTGAACATAGTATTACAATTTTAAATTAATAAAAATACAGACAACTATAATATGACCAATTACTCTAGTTATGCGGCGGTCCCTGCACTAAGCTCAGCTTGTATCGCAGGGGCCAGAGTACGATTTCCTATGTTAAGATTTACAAAATGGACACACGGACAGAATACAGAGTACATAATTAATTATATTTATTACTAAAATACATGAGTAATTATTTACCGCAAGATCGAATGACTCATTGAAATAATGCAGACAGACACATAATACACGTTTCTAAGTTGAGGCCTTATAACCTTACGCGATTGCTTCTTCTATCGTGTGGGTTGTGAGGTGGATTACCAACCCCATCAACCGTGGTGTCAGGGTTACTATTGAGCCGCCAAAGGCCCCTGACATGGCTCATGTAACGACTAGTAACTTACATTAGTAAGTAGTAACCGGGACCAACGGCTTAACGTGCCTTCCGAAGCACGGATCATCTTGCTCTCGGACAATCAGGTGATCAGCCTGTAATGTCTTATAACCAAAGTAGGGATCACAAAGTGATTTTCGTGATGTGTCCCCACCGGGATTTGAACCCGGGACCTCCGGATCGTGAGTCCAATCACAACCCACGTGATAGAAGAAGAAGATCGTCCAATCCCAACACATCGTGCCCGGTAAATCGCGATAAAACTACTTAATGTAACGCAATAACGCGATGCAACGCGACGCGACGCGTTGTAATGTATGTGGCTTTTACGCCCGCAATATCCATTGGGATGGGCATCATCAGAATACATTCTGGGGACAGACTGTTGCCAACCCTAAAATTAAATTAATATTTTTATAAAAATTACAACATTTATCGCTTCACTTCCGTTTTATCTTGTGCTCCATTGAACTATTGTTTGTAAACGTGAAACGAATTTATTAAATTCGGTCACAAAAATCACAAAATCCTAACAAAATTCAAAAATATTTATTCTTCAAAATTGGCTTACATAGTTAGCGTTTTTGAACGTCAAAAATTAAATTTCAGACATTACAGGACATTAAAGGACATTACAGGCTGATCACCTGATTGTCCGAAAGTAAGATGATCCGTGCTTCGGAAGGCCCGTTAAGCCGTTTCTACTACTGATGTAAGTAAGTAGTCGTTACATGAGCCATGTCCGGGGCCTTTGGCGGCTCAATAATAACCCTGACACCAGGGTTGATGAGGTTGGTAATTCACCTTTCAACCCACACGATAGAAGAAGAGAAGACGTATTATGTATCTGGCTGTAAAACTATTACCACATTGGAAGCTGTATCGCTGAGGGAAAGAAGTCCAGAACAGAACAGGATTTACAGCGCCATCTATATTTTTTGTAAGGTTACGTAGCCTGGAAAGTCCCTCATTCATTGCAGAAAAGTAAAAAAAATCTTACCATAGACAGGGAACCATCCACTCAACTCCAACACAGCAATATTAAATGCCGCGAACTGTTTGGCACCAACACTGCTTTTCCTCGGCCATATCACGACCCTTACAACTTCTTTATCACTTTCTAGCACCAAATTAGTCCCTCTAGTTATAAATAAATTGTGTGCGATAGAGTTCTCCAACAAATAAGATATCAGTTTATATATTTGTCTCGATATCTCGTTAATGGAATCTTCAGATGTGATTTGGAAGCAAAATCCTGGGGCAGGGTAGTCTTCGAAACTGTAAAGGGGCCCTTTTATGTGCTTGCATTTCTGGAACAAAATAGAAGAATTAGTTCGACCCTTGATAAAATAGAATAAGGAATAATACTACGTATATAATGGTAAATATTCTTCGCTCAACGGCCTCTGTGGTCTAGTGGTTAGAGCGTTAGGCTCACGATCTGGAGGTCCGGGTTCGATTCCCGATGGGGACATTGTCGAAATCACTTTGTGAGACTGTCCTTTGTTTGATAAGGACTTTTCAGGCTGGAATCACCTGATTGTCCGAAAAAGTAAGATGATTCCGTGCTTCGGAGGGCACGTTAAGCCGTTGGTCCCGGCTATAAGCCGTAAAAACACCTCCACCAATCCGCAGTGGAGCAGCGTGGTGGAGTATGCTCCATACCCCTTCCCGTTGATTGAGGGGAGGCCTGTGCCCAGCAGTGGGACGTATATAGGCTGTTTATGTTATGTATGTTAATCTTCGCTCCCCACCGGCGGCTGAGCTAGATTTACCTCACCCCGTCGGTCTTACTTTAGTCTTCAATCGTATGGTGTCAGACGTCACACACACACGTGCGCGTGTACGATAACGTCAATGTGTAGTGTCTGTGTAAAATTAGGTTTTTTTACCGCTACCATTCTATTTCGGATATAAACTATACAGTTCCACTTAATGCTATTTTAAAAACTGTCTCCTAGTTTGAGAGACATTTCCATAACCCTCTGCTTGTAAATAGCCACCATGAAAATTCTATAAACTGTCAATGTAATTGTCAATAATAATGTAAATAATAATTGTTGTGTGTGGAAATAAAAATATCTTTTTTTTATTATTATTATTTATTCGGACGGTCTCTGTGGTCCAGTGGTTGAGCGATGTGCTCACGATCCCGGAGGTCTCGGGTTCGATTCCCGGTGGGGACAAATCACAAAAATCACTTTGTGATCCCTAGTCTGGTTAGGACATTACAGGCTGATCACCTGATTGTCCAAAAAGTAAGATGATCCGTGCTTCGGAAGGCACGTTAAGCCGTTGGTCCCGGTTACTTATTTCTGATGTAAGTACGTAGTCGTTACAAGAGTCATGTCAGGGGCCTTTGGCGGTTCAATAATAACCCTGACACCAGGGTTGATGGGGTTAGTAATCACCTCACAACCCACACGATAGAAGAAGAAGATTATTTATTCGTGCCCACCTCCAGGGCATCCTCAGGCATGTTTTTAATTTTTGTATCGGATGACAGTCCTCAGAGCCCTTCATTTGTTCGGCCAAGTACTCAATGCCATTTGCGGCAAATCTACAATATGTCACGTCAAAATAATACTTACAACCGTTTCGACAGGAAGCGTGCTTGGTTCTATAAACAGGTGGTAGTGCAAATGATTGACAGAAGCCAGTGCACATAGACTGTTAAATCCAATCCTTAGGTCCCTGGGAAAGGATAAAGTTAAATTAGATAACAATAACACTAGATTAAGTTGTTTATTCATTGTTTTGTACAATTTTTTGTTCTAGTTTTGTGTCTACGATTTATTTAGTTTTTTTTTGTTCTCTCTTGTTTATTCTTTTCGTTTATTTATTTGTATGTAGTTCTGTGACAGGTATAGTCCTAGTAAACAGTTTTTCTGACGTGATACCCACGGCACAGGCATGCCTAGTGTGGATATCGCAGTGTAATAAGCATTGTTATACCGTGTCTTTTTTTGAATAAATATTTTTGTATTTTTTTTTTGTTTTAAGTTTACGCGGTTAATGGTGCTAATTCCTGTAAATACCATCTAATTTTATTTTAAGTTATATCTGTCATTTTCTTATCCGCCGAAAAGGAAAGGGACGGGTAATCGACAAGCATAAAATTTATGGAACACACGTCAATTTTAAGCACAAATCTAAAACAACCGTCTAAAAATTTTACATCAGTCAATAACCCGACACAGTTAGTAGACAGCATGTCAAACGGATTGCATACCAGTGACGTAGGTACCTTTTTGATTCGCTCGGGTTATTCATTCATTTACTCATTCTTCCTAAAATTAAGAGCTGTGAATCATCCGTCCCTTTCCTTTTCGACGGATATGAAACTGACGGATATAACTTAAAATAAAATTAGGCGGTGTCTGCAGGAATCGGGGCCTTAAGTTGTTTATTCATTGTTATAAGTTTACGCGGTTATTATCATAATTAAAACACATAATAACGCGTTCACTAACGGGTAACGAGTGGCACTTGCAAAAGTGTCGAAATATCGGGAGTCTCATATTCTTACTTTAAACGCGGTAAGAACCTGTTATTATGTGTTTTAATTAAGTTGTTTATTGTTTGTTACCAACCTCTATGGATCATTCCAAAATAAACTCTTTTTGTTTTATTTATTTATTAAAAAAAAACACAATGTGGTTGAGCGTTACAAAAATTCATTCCTGACGGCCTCCGTGGTCCAGTGGTTTGAGCGTTGGGCTCACGATCCGGAGGTCCCGGTTTCGAATTCCGGTGGGGACATATCACAAAAATCACTTTGTGATCCCTAGTTTGGTTATGACATTACAGGCTGATTACCTGATTGTCCAAAAAGTAAGATGATCCATGCTTCGGTAGGCACGTTAAGACGTTGGCCCCGGTTACTACTTACTGATGTAAGTAAGTAGTCATTACATGAGCCATGTCAGGGGCCTTTGGCGGCTCAATAATAATCCTGACACCAGGGTTGATGAGGTTGGTAATTCACCTCACAACCCACACGATAGAAGAAGAACAACATAATAAGCAGTGTTGGTGCCAAACAGTTCGCGGCATTTAATATTGCTGTGTTGGAGCTGAGTGGGTGCTGGGTGGGAGCTGAGTGGGTGCTGAGTGGTCCCTGGCTATGGTAAGTTTGGTAAGATAATATTAGCTCACGACTACTTATAAGTATTCCCAACTGGGCTTGACAGGATAAAGGTACATTAGCCATGTCACTGACCTTTGGCGGCTCATATATGCGCGTAAGTCTATGTACATTACGTATGAGCCAAACTCACCTATTTTGCGCTAAGAACATAACCTCTAGCGCGACGATCAAACTATCTTCTGTGATTATTTGAGGCAAACATTTCGATACCGCCGGACATAGTAGACTGTGATACCTTGAGATAGGACTTACATTTACTAGCACTGTATGTACATCGGAATCTGAAAAAACAAGATACAATTCATTAAAAAAAAAAACTTCTTTATATTAGGAACAATAGCACACCCAGACACTTCATACAAAAACCTCATTTTACACAGAAACTACACATTGTCGTTGATGTACGTCCATACTAAAGTTAGACTAAAGTTAGACTGAGGGGGGGTGCAGTAAACCTAACTCAGCCACTGGTGGGGAGCGGAGAGTTGCCATTTTATATTATGTAATTATTCCTTAGTCTATGATAATAGGCTAGATAATTGAGTAAGATAAAGAT
This sequence comes from Pectinophora gossypiella, assembly GCF_024362695.1. Classification (NCBI taxonomy): domain Eukaryota; kingdom Metazoa; phylum Arthropoda; class Insecta; order Lepidoptera; family Gelechiidae; genus Pectinophora; species Pectinophora gossypiella. The sequence continues at coordinate 3,256,132 of NC_065422.1, forward strand.
AAATTATGAAATGCTACTGCAGAAATAGAAGCCAGCTAAAATGATTAAGAATTAATCTTATTTTTCTTTTTGACTGATTTACGACCAGGGTCAGGGTTATTATAGAGCCGCCAAATAACCCTGCTCTGTACAGTCATGAGCAATATAATGTACCCACTTTAGGACTCTGTTGCACTAACATATTTGACATTTACTGAGACTTACAGTTCAATTTGTCAAAAAAGTTAATGTGACATGGTACCAAAGTGTATAATACATATTAATGCTCGTGACCGTACATACAGGGTGTTAGTGACATCGTAACGAAAACTTTGACGGTTGATTCAGACCATGATTCTCAGTTGATACCAAGTGGAATTTTCCGTCGCAAAAGTATGGAAATGAAAATAATTAAAAAAAAATCATGAATTTTGCGACGGAAAATTCCACTTTATATTAACCCTTAGTATTCGTTATGATGGCACTAATACCCTGTATATCCGTGTACCTATCTTTTAGATAATATACTTTATAATACCTTTCTCTTTTACCATATTGAAGAGTATTTCCTTAGGAGATACTTTATTGAAATTGAATTTATTTTCATCAAATGGCTGGCAAATCTTGTCTATTTGTTCTGGCTGTCTTCTTTTTGTGCTTCTGTCAGGATTCAACTGGAAATAAAAAAAAAAATACAAGTTACAATTTAATTAAATACAATTGGGGTAAACAGAGGTACAGCATTGCATGATGAACTAAGGATCTGTGTTTCACAGAGTTATATTAGACTAATGTGACAGATGATGAACTGTACAGTCATGAGCAATATAATGTACCCACTTTAGGACTCTGTCGCACTAACATATTTGACATTTAATGAGACTTACAGTTCAATTAGTCAAAAAAGTTAATGTGACATGGTACCAAAGTGAAAACATATTAATGCTCATGACTGTACACCTACATTTGCAGCTTAGGTATTGCCTAAGTATGTGTTGCCAGACTTGTACAGCATTTTTCACTCCTTTTTTTGCAGGACCCCTCTCTAGCTTATCTGCAATGTTTTAAGTTGTACAAATACATAAATATATTTAGAATCTCACCTGTAGTAAATACTTTCCAACAATTTTTTCTTGCAAATTGTTGATTTTATATCTAAAAACACCGCTTTCTTCATGCACATTATCCCATTTTGACTTCAGTAAGTCTAAGAATGGTGTAGTTTTGCTATTTCCAAGTATAATACTTTTATTATCAGATTTTGTATAATTATACATTTTATTTATTTTATCTTGAGTGTGCATATAACTGTAATAGGGCCAGGTTTGAGCGTAAATCACACAAAATCGTTTGGATGCATTTAAATAGAACTTTATTGTTATCATTTCAATAATAAGTACATTTTACAGTGGATATAGTTAAGTATTTTATGTTTATTTTTATTTAAAAAAAAACGTCTAGGGCCATGTGCCGAGGTTTTTCTTGCAGCTTCTTTTCCCCGGCTATACAGGTTGTGAGAAGCTGCAGTAGTTTTAGGCGGATGAGACGTTCGTTATGTAAAATTGACGATTCAAAGTGTAACTATGTTACCTACTGAATAAAGATATTTTTCAATTTTGAATTTTGAGTAACGGAGATGTGATTTTTTATGAAATATGTAGCAGTTTTACAGCCTGTAACAAAAAAATACATAAAAAACATTATACATAATATGTAAGTATTAAAAAAAACACAAGTCATAAATATACTGTTATAATATAATGTCCCACTGCTAAGAACAGATTTCCTAACATAGGAGGAATATGTATAGGTATTCCAGCAAAAAAACTATATCTACCATCTATGGTAAATCAAATGAATAGTTCTAACTAGTTTAATATTGTCAAATCAATAAACATAGAATTTGTTCAACAGCACCTGTAGTTTTGTACAAACTGTTATTGGGTACTTAAATACCCAAAGATAGACAAGTATTTAATAGAAGACAAAAACTTGCGAAAATCTATGTGCAACTTCTTTTTGAATCTTTCTGGCATAACCTAAAGTTTGGATCATAAAATGATGTAAAAATATTGAAGTGTCAAAATTGCGTTTATTTTGTATGATTTAAGCACTAATTTTAAAAAGGGTGAAAATAGAAAGCTCTCTGATTTGTTATTAGTGAATGAGAAGAAGATGAGCACATTATTAATATTAAATTTTTCGGGCCCCTGCGATTCAGGCTTATGCTTAGTGCAGGGTCCGCTGTGTTATCTGTCTATATGTAGATTTTCTGAAACTACCTCATAAAACCAGTTTTTTGTAACAGATTACTTTTGTAAATCTCTTTTTTTTGAAATAAATATTTTTCTATTTCTATTTCTTTCTATTTGAGTAAATATTTAAAACAGGTAGACAAATTATTTATAATTTTAACATCCTTATTATTTAATGCACAGTATACTTACATAATATAAATTATTTTACCTTCAACTATAAAGTATCATCAGCTTTAATATTGTTAGGATTATGTGGATTGTTTCGGTCATAGAGTACAAGAATTTCCATAATTTTCTGAGATGCTCTAGCAGCATCATAAGAGTTCATTTGGGACAATTTTCTTGCTACATTCCGTCCTACTTGCCCATTCAATGTATTGTCAACACCAAAGGCATCATTTTGAACATCTTTAAACAAAGACACTAAGTTGTCTGCTATACTTTTGCATGCAGAATCAGAAGTATTATTTGTATCAAAATATGTTTCTTCATCACCCGATAAACTTTCTTTTATGGTTGATTCTCCCTGGAAGAAACATAGAATAGTATTTTATCAATATTGAAACATGAGTTAGGTACCCGATTTGTTTCCAGTTTAATTAATGTGTTTTGAAATGTTCTTTTTCCAGGCATGTTAATGTTATTATCTAAATGAGGTTGATTTTACTTACATTTATTTTATCTTCATCATCAAACACTCCATCAGAAGTGGATGTGTCAGGTTTTAGTTTTCTATTTACTTTCAAAAGAAATTGACATGGCTCCCATAAGTGCCAATTTATTTTATATTCCTGGAAATCATAGAACTAAAATTTAAAAATACAAAATATTTTTTTGAAAAGAAATAGGTACTTAGGTAAATTATTTTCAAAGATCCAAAATTAAATGTTTAATTTTTTAAAGTATTTAATGCTATCTCTATCTTACTTCAAGTTACTTAAAATTGTCCCTAAGATAAAAAGAAAAACACGCCCACAGATACCGTTTGCAGAATTGGCACTAACCTCACTTTCAGGTTTCGAACTATTCGCGTATAATTTTCGTAAATAATTGGCAAAGGTTGATCTAATATTAGTCCATCTATCTTTAACAGCTTGTCCAGTGAATTCGTTACCATATCTCGCGGCGAATTCATTGTAAGTTTGGTCCCTAGATTCAACTGAAGTGTATTTCGGATGTTTGGGGTTCCAAATATTTGGCCTACCCTCTATAAACTTCACTAACTTCAAATTCATTTTTCTAGTCCAAAAAACTTTCTCCTTCTCAAATTCTGATATCATTTTACACCAAAAATTAACAATAACTTGCGTTGTTTTTGTCGTTCAAAACATTGAAATGAAAATGACGTTTCGTTTGACGTAACCGTAACGTTAAGCTGACATTTGGTTTATGTTGCCATATATTATGATAATTAGTTTTCCTGTGACCCCAGTTAAAAATATAAATTATTCTACTTTATTAAAAATAAAAACATTAATAGAGAAGATTAAATTTTTTTGTTTGTACAATTTTATTAGGGTCATACAATTATTAAGTATCAAAATTGAACTGTAAGGGCATTATCGCTCTATTATGATTCTTATTCTATCCGAGTCAAACAGACGTACTGAGGACAGACTCGAAGGGGCCGTAGTAGGTACTATTTGTATTGATTGAAATATTTGCGCACCTATATCCGTCATCCGATCTCTCTATGTAATTTTCAACTGTCCGTCATTCTCGGGCTCGGATCGGATAAGAGCTTAGGAAAGTGCGATTCGGTGTGGGCAGATGTAGTTCAACAACTCTGCCTACTCCGGTACGGAATACAGGAGTGAATTTATGTACCTACTACCTACTTAAATGTTTATCAGAGAAGTGTCACCATTATTACAAAGGAACTCTAGAAATATAGAGCGGAACGAATGTACACGCAAGTGACGCATTACCATAGAATAAATAAACAATGTTTGTACACAGAAGGGACACTGCCCAGCACTAATACGAGTATGGAGCGAGCTTTTCTCTCATCTCCCCGATGAGGGCTACTTTAGTAAAAAAAGCCATTACGGGAGCGCCCGGATTGTCTGTCTTGCTCTCACGCACGGAGTAAGAACGAAATTTTTGTATGGAGTGTCCGGGCTGTGGTATTTAGTTATAATGACTGTGGGGAAAAATATAGAACATCTGACAATAATAGACAAAGATTAACGATTACAGGCGGTTTATAATTAAAGCACAATACTTAATAGCGATCCCGATCTCCCTATCCATCCATAGGGAAGGCTCGTGCCCCAGCAGTGGGGACGTTAATGGGCTGGTGATGATGATGATGACTTAATAGCGGGTTCTTACCGCGCTTAAATGGGGATATGAGACTCCCGATATTTCGACACTATTGCAAGTGCCATGATCACGGGATGACTGATGAGATTGGAGTAGAGTAGATAGATCCATAATTTTCGGTAGTCTCATATCCCCATTTAAACGCAGTAAGAACCCGTTATTATGTGCTTTAATTATGATAACCGCGTAAAAATAAAAAATACAATGTAGGTACAGGCGGTTCGTTATGCGATGAATTTTCCAAATGTACGAAAATGAATGTATAAGAGCACGTACCACAATAGAAGTCCCGCGGATTTTAAAGGAACGAATTTTTGAGGCGTCATTATAATTCTTACGTAGATAATGCGATATTAGCGCCGTGGCCACGTTACTTCTTTAGGACCCCGATACCGACCCCGCCGGCGTGGTCGACGATTTCCCTCATTCAGCGCTTATCGCTATCGACCCACTAGGGTCGATTAATTCTTTCAAATATTTTTCCTCTCAGACGACGCCCTGAGCCGAGGTTCGCGCCCAACTGGGCACCCTCAGGCCTGTTGTCTTAAACGTTGTACCGGGTGAGAGCCTTCAGCGCTCCCCATTTGTCCGGCCAAGTAGTTAATGCCATCTGCGGCAAATCTACAATAAGTCACGTCAAAAAAAAAAAAACGTTACTTCTTCAGTGGTTCTACATAATATCCCGCTTATGTCCCGTTAGGATAGACTTTATTATTAAATTTCACTTACTACCACTCACTCACTTATTCATTTAATTTCACTTTCGCGATGGGAATATACTTATTAAGTACCTATTATTACTTAGTATGCTACTATGCTACTCATTATGCTGACTCAGGAATGGATAATGAATCTCACATTAATCTTAGGATCTTATTAAAAGTAGCTGCAAGTTGTCTTCTGAATGACTGGTGCCTCTGCCCACCCTATTAGGTACAGCGGGCATGTGGTTTTTAGGAATTCAAACGAAGGATAGTTTTATTTAACTTGTCCAATAAGCATTTACTATCTTAATTTAAACCTACTTAGGTAGGTAGATAGGTACTTGATTTTTCTGTGTGATTTATTTGAACAGCAACAAATTATTTATAAAACAATCATTCCTTGTCTATAAATGCCGATTAAGAAATTGTCAATTTCAACAATTTATTCTAATGCCCCATTCAAAAACGGCCTTCGAGCAGAAAATCCCATATTTTATAACCTCGTCAATAAATGATTATATGGAAAAGAGAACGGATGTCCATGATGGCATGACCAATAGCGGAGCAGAGCGACGGACCCGCAACTCCCGCGCAACGGTAAACGCGATCGAGATCCACGGCTAGAGGCAGTCGCGATCGCGGCCTCACCCACCATGGGTCGTCTCACCACATTCACTGCACCACATTCATCCCAAATCGCCCCAACGGCTGAATTGACTGAGGAAATATTCGCGACTGCAAAACCCTATTCTGAAGTGCCTGGCCCTAGGCCCATTCCAATCTTAGGGAATACTTGGCGCATGGTCCCTGTTATCGGGCAGTTTGACATATCGGAGTTCGCCAAAGTGACAAAGTTGTTCCTTGAAAAGTACGGACGGATTGTCCGGTTGGGTGGTTTGATTGGACGGCCGGATTTGCTCTTTGTTTACGATGCGGATGAGATTGAAAGGATGTACCGACGTGAGGGCCCGACTCCCTTCCGACCAGCCATGCCTTGCCTGGTGAAATACAAGTCTGAAGTCAGAAAGGACTTCTTTGGAGAGCTGCCGGGTGTTGTTGGAGTGTAAGTTAATTTTACATTATTCTGTGATACCTACTTAAAATTTGAATTTGATTGTTGGAATTAAGCAACTTTCGCAAAGGCCGGTCATAGTTGTCCAGCTCTATCATTTTAACGGCAATTAGGCACCTGTAATAAACCGAAGATACTTATTTACATTTTCAGGGGTCCTTACGACCGAAATAAACTCAATTAGCAATTAGCTCACGAATATATCCCAATTGGACTAGTCAGTACATCTATCGCAAGATGAACTAAGTACCCACACCTGAACGAGCTTTCCGTTAGACCCACGAGATAGGTGGTGAGCCGTGTCGCCGTCTATAATGGTCGAGCCAGCTGTGTTAGTAAAAACTGCACTTGAGATAAATTAATACCTAACTCATTGGTGCAAGTACTTTTAATAGGTCTCGTCAAAAAAATAAAAAAAAACAATCAAATGATGCAAGTCCGGTACCAAGGTTCGAACCGGTGCTCCCCGTTTGAGAAGCAAGCCACCACAGGTCATTCTTATAATAAATTTTAAGTCATCATCATCATCATCAGCCCATTAAGTCCCCACTGCTGGGGCACGGGCCTTCCCAATGGATGAATAAGGAGATCGGGCCTTAAACCATCACGCGGGCCCAATGCGGATTGATGGTTATTAACGACTGCTAATGCAGCCGGGACCAACGGTTAACGTGCCTTCCGAAGCACGGAGGAGCTCGAGATGAAAACTTTTTTTTGTGGTCACCCATCCTATGACCGGCCTTTGCGAAAGTTGCTTAACTTCAACAAACGCAGACCGAGCGCTGCGCCACCGAGCTCCTCACTACTATTTGAGCCATAATAAGCCAGAACCCATCGGTTGATCGCAGTGAAATTACCCGGCTTTCGACTTTCACCGTAGCATTACACGCTCAGGCAAATGAATATCTAGCCTTTTTATTCTGTGCACTACATTTTTATTCTTATTTAATTTAAATACGTTAGAAGAGCCACGCTCTTTTCAGCGTAGCATGTTTCCCTGTCTGGGAACTGATATTAGGCAGCCAAACTACTAAATTGTACTAAATTGTATAACAATATTTTATGTTTACTTTGAGGAGCTCGGTGGCGCAGCGGTAAACGCGCTTGCGATTGTTGAAGTTAAGCAACTTTCGCAAAGGCCGGTCATAGGATGGATGACCAAAAAAAAAGTTTTCATCTCGAGCTCCTCCGTGCTTCGGAAGGCACGTTAAGGCGTTGGTCCCGGCTGCATTAGCAGACGTTAATAACCACCAATCCGCACTGGGCTCGCGTGGTGGTTTAAGGCCCGATCTCCCTATCCATCCATAGGGAAGGCCCGTGCCCCAGCAGTGGGGACGTTAATGGGCTGGTGGTGATGATGATTTTTACTTTTAAAAGAACGTCTACGGCCCTGTGCCGAGGTTTTTCTTGCAGCTTCTTTTCCCTGGCTATACAGGTTGTGAGAAGCTGCAATAGTTTTAGGGGGATGAGACGTTCTTTATACAAAAAAATGTTTAAAGTTTTACCTACTGTATATATACATAAACAGCCTATATACGTCCCACTGCTGGGCACAGCCCTCCCCTCAATCAACCGGAGGGGGTATGGAGCATACTCCACCACGCTGCTCCAATGCGGGTTGGTGGAGGTGGAATCAGGGACTTTCCAGGCTATGTTTTCCCAAAAATATAGATGGCGGGTGTGTTCATCATGCTTTATGGATCTCATTTCCAGACACAATAGGGATTTGATATAAGAAGGACTTTGAGTTTTAGGAACTTTAAGTAACTTACCTCCTTGAGAAAACAGGTTCTGTAAAAAGCTTTCAAAAGAGATTGTTGCGCACAGGTGCGTTTAAGGAGACGGTATTTTAATCATACTTATACCAAGACCGACTTGCCGGAGAAAACGCATATTTTTTAACTTGTTTTGAACTGTATTTATTTAGTAATCAGAATTTCATAATTTATCTTTGACCTAGGAAACCACCCAATTATTGGTCTAAAACCATATTGTTTGTCACTGGCCAACACCAAATTTATTGCGTAATCTCCAAAGAGAAATTACTTGCATTTTCCAAATTCAACTGTGTCGAAAAAGTGAAAGTTAAAACGTAACTTAACTAGTACTTACCAGCATTTTATTTGGGTTCACTGCACTTACAGAACAGTAGTTACGAAGTCCAAAATAATGAAGTTTTGTAACGCATTGTTGTCATAAATAATAACATAATTTCTACATTAATCTCGTGTATAGAGCCGTGGTAGCCCAGTTGGTAGAACGCTTGTCTCTCACTTTGAGGTCGCAGGTTCGAATCCAAGCCTAAACAAATGATTTTCGAATTTGTTACTACCAACATTAGAAATTGTTAACTTTATTATAAAATAAAATATTAGAATGTTGGGTTTATCACAGCACATTTTGTTTGTCTCATAGTGATTTTCTGAGTTATTGTAACCTTAATAATTATTTACCACTAATAGCGTTTCGTTTTAGCGTTTCGTAGCGTATCCTTGGGGGAGGCCTATGCCCAGCAGTGGGCGTCGTACGGCTGATGATGATGATGATGCGTTTACGCGTCCTTCCGTTACTCACTCTCTTCTTCTATCGTGTGGGTTGTGAGGTGGAGTACCGACCTGGTCAACTCTGGTGTCAGGGTTATTATTGAGCCGCCAAAGGCCCCTGACATGGCTCATGATGTAAGTAAGTAGTCGTTACTCACTAAGATACTTTTAATTTAAGGTATTTTGTATTTCTCTAGTGAAGGGAATTGTATTACTTTGGAGAAAAAAAAAAACAAACCGTAAAAGTGTACAGTGCCATCTATTTTTTTTTTTTTGGAGAAATTGGCCTGGAATGTTCATCATTATTATTCTCTTTTACCTTCTATGTGCAATAATATTTTAATGTTGTGTTAAGATCTGCCTGCCCCAATAGGCAATAAGGGTACAACATTACGCAATCAAATCTTTGCGTTTGTAATGTTACGTTACAGAATATAAAATATATAGGTACGTGCGTTTGTTTAGGTATATTTACATAAGTGCAGTCCTTGCGTTAAGTTGCACTTCATGTTAGTTTGCTTTGCAACTTAGCGAAGGAAACTTGCAATTATAGACTTAGCACTATTAGGGTTAGAGCACACCAAAACTTAGGAGTAGGTGATGTCTATGGATGTAGATGATGTACCCTAGTCTAGTTCCTATCCGTTAAAACACAAATAAATTAGTTTTTTCTCATTTATCATTATTTCTGAAGTTTCATTTTATTATTTATTGTGCCACAGACGAAATATGCATTCCTATACGAAAGTATTTCATAGTTTCTGTATTTTATGATACAAATAAACGTAAGTTAATAATTATTTACAAATCTTTTTTTATATGTAGTTTCTAATAATAAGTAATTAAAAGATTATTTAAATAGGAAGTTGTCATTAGTTGTCAGACCCAGAGTAAACCCGAAGAAAATAGGAAGAGTTTAACATATTTTTTATTGTTTGGAGGTTCTCTAGACATTCAAGTAGTAGCAAAAAGGTGTAGAGCTCATTTACCTTAGTTTGTCTATGACAAAAAAAATATTTCGATCACCTAATGGTGTGGCTACACTTACGCCAATTTGAATCGTAAAAAAATTGTACTTGTTAGATCCTGCGCATCATTAACACAAATCACGAATCTAACACGTTCTCAAGAATAAACTTGAATTCCGATAGATATACTTAACCCACAAAACTAAACTAGTTTACTCGAATTAATAAAGGATATGCGTGACAACCAAAATTTTAATAATATTTCATTTGCATCTTCATACAATTATCACGATTATATACTTTGTTCAGTCATGTAATCACGTTATTCTTAAAGTGCAATTTGATGACCTGTATGTATTTATTTTTTATTATTAAGCTCGGCGGCGCAGCGGTTAACGCGCTCGGTCTGCGATTGTTGAAGTAAAGCAACTTTCGCAGAGGCCGGTCATAGGATGGGTGACCATAAAAAAAAGTTTTCATCTCGAGCTCCTCCGTGCTTCGGAAGGCACGTTAAGCCGTTGGTCCCGGCTGCATTCGCAGTCGTTAATAACCATCAATCCGCACTGGGCCCGCGTGATGGTTTAAGGCCCGATCTCCCTATCCATCCATAGGGAAGGCCCGTGCCCCAGCAGTGGGGACGTTAATGGGCTGATGATGATGATTATTCGGGAGAAAAATACAAAAAAAACGCTTTCCAGTATCTCTTTCTTGCACTTATCGTATGTGAAGAATAGTAATATGTTTTGAAAGAATCGCCTCTCGTTATATCCCTAGCGTTATCCCGTTTTCACAGGGTGTCCTTACCTAATCTGAAGGTTTGACAGGTCCGGTTTTTTACAAAAGCTACTTCCATGCTGACTTTCAACCCGCGAAGGGATTACACAATACATGTTACGTCACACGAAACGAATTCTCGCGAATCTGGGTTTCCTCACGATGTCCGAATCGCCTCTATCGTAGTAATATATTTTGTGACCTCACAAATTCATCCGACCATCGGGCTGGCGGTCTGCCTCGTCCTACTGCCCATCTCCACTGAATACGACTTGCAAAAGAAAAAAAGGACGAATTATTATATAGTTTATATACTTGTGTATTTTATCTTTGTATTTTATTTTTATATAGTATACAAGTATTCCTATGCTGCACTATCTCGCTATATTATATAATATTAAGTATATTGCTACTTAGCAATACTCTTAGCAAAGCTCTTTTGTTTTGTATTTTATGTTTTCTGTTTGTGCAATAAAGTATTTGTTAAACTATGGTATTTAATACATAAAGTACACGAATACCTACGCCAAGTATCTAGTGTTCACTGACAACATAATTCCAGCCTTCTAGCTCAAGGTTCACCATCCTAGACCTAGAATAGTGATGTAATCATCTCTTCATAGTTCGGTGCGTGCTCACTATGCCATGAGGTCACTATTGTACCTACGGGTAGATCAATCTGATTGAAATTACTGACTAACATGCAGTCACTTTTTATAGTGGTTTTTGATGGCACTTTCAATCAATCAATCTATAATTAATCTTAAGTTTGTTACTAACCAAATGGATCTAGTTGTTCGATAATAAAATATTTTTTTTTTTTTTTGCACAAACATATTTATACACAGGACATATACATACGAATAAATATTTCATGCATATTTATGTTATTTTATGTTTAGTGTATTCGGGAAGATATTCTATTTTAAAATTTTTTAGATGTGACTTGTTGATTTTCCGCAACTAGCAGTAACTACTTGGGCGAACCATTGGGGAGTGCTAAGTGTTCTCACTCGGCACATTTAAGCCAACAGGCTTCATGATAGGGTTGTTTGAGAACACTGGCCGTAAGTGGCTGATAGCCATAAGCGCTGAAAGAGGGAAAAATCGCCACGCCGCGCCGGCGAGGTCCATATTGTGGCATTAAGTTGAATGGCCGCCTTTACCTGCATTCCATATATTGCAGTTAGATTGCTGTCTTATGCCAACCGCACGCAAACTCTACTCCATTGCAGCTGGCTTGCAGTTCGAATGCAGTCAGTCTGTAATTAGCAAGGTCAAGGTTGTAGCCTTCAGAAATTGTCATGTCATTTGTGCACATACTACATTTGCAGTAGAGGTATAATATTTTATTATCGAAGCAGTGAGATAGCTACACTGCTAAGTGACTAGCTTTGTTTAACACTTTTAAGTTACGTATACATACCTACTCTACATATTATGTATAACATAACATAAACAGCGTATATACGTCCCAATGCTGGGCAAATACCTCCTCTCAATTACACACTGCTCCGCTGCGGATTAGTAGAGCTGTTGTTAACGTTTAATAGCCGGAACCAACGCCTTACCGTGCCCTCCGGAGCACCGAATCATCTAACGTTTTCAGACAATCAGGTGATTCAAGCCTGCAATGTCCTTACTAAACAAAGGATAGTCTCACAAAGTGATGAAGTGATTTTGTGGTCTGGTTTTCCCTTCAGGCTGGAAGGTCAGATGAACAGTCGCTTCTGTAAAAAACCGGACCTGTCAAATCTTTAGGTTAGGTAAGCGGACCCTATTAAAATTGGGTAACGCTAGAAAGAGGATGTCGTTGTCTCTGTCGGGTTTTGCGACATGCTCGATAAGATTTTATTTTCTTTTTTTTTTAGACGTGACTTATTGTAGAATTTCCACAAGTGGCAGTAACTACTTGGCTGGACAAATGGGGAGCGCTGAGTGCTCTCATCCATCGGGGAAGATAAGCATGTAAACGCGTTCTTTGTTTCTTAGATAAGCGATCCTGTGTTACTGTTTGTGTGTCCTAGTACACTATGCAGTCAAGGTGTTAAATTCTTGACAATGGACGTTTGCCGTGTCAAGTTTGTCTAATGGTTAGCGAGCTACTGAAAATATCGACTGTGAATAGTAACTATGTCACTTGCACTTTTGTCGACTGATTTGTAACATTGAATGTTCTTTATTTGATTATACGTTTCGGAGGGCACGTTTAATAATCGTTCCATGCGCCCAGGCTACTAAACAGTCGATCCCAGCTACTAACAGCCGATCCCAGCTACTAAACAGTCAATCCCGGTTACTAAACAGTCGGTCCCGGCTACAAAACAGTTGGTCCTGGCTACTAAACAGTCAATCCCGGTTACTAAACAGTTGGTCCCGGCTACTAAACGGCCGATCCTAGCTACTAAACAGTCAATCTCGGTTACTAAACAGTCGGTCCCGGCTACTAAACAGTCGGTCCCGGCTTCTATTCGCTTAGTTGAGTATCTATGGTTAATTGCAATAGGCTCGCCCCTTATTACATGGCACTTACATAGCGGCGAGGAGTGAGTTTATATAATACAAACCTCTGCTTATCCCTTTGGGGATAATAGCATGATGTTATTTTATGATACTTTGTTACTAAGTATGTGGTTGTTACATGAGCCATCTCAGGGGTCATTGGCGGGTCAAAAGTAACCCCGACATCAGGGTAATGAGGTCGGCATTGATCTCACAACCCACACGGTAGAAGAAGATTGAACGTAGGTTAAGAGTTTTCGAAATGGACTTTAGGTACCTACCTATAATGTCCTACTGCATTGCCTCTCCTCAATCAACCGGAGATACTATGGACCATACATACTCCACCACGCTGCTTTACTGTGCGTTAGTGAACTTCAAATCAAAATATGAAAAAAAAAGGTTTTTAAACGCCTTACTTTACGCTCTTTTAAAAAAGCCTAAGGTGGTTTTTAACATAGTTCGTCGGGTATAAGTATAAAGCCGGAATTGAAAACCAGTTACTGGGCCTGTACTGGACCGGTTTTTGACGTGATTGGTATGCCTTTACCATGTAGGGGTTCTTAACCGAGTTGGGACCATAAAGTTTTTGCTTTTCTCCGCTTTCATTTAAGAACACTTCGTTCATATTCAAATGTACTTATAAACAATTAATGTAAAGGCTATATCGGCGTGGGTTGAAAATCAGTGTTGCCCTCTGGGTAAATTTTCACTGAACCCTGGCCTTTTTTGGTGAGCTGCGGCACCCACTTTATGTTTTCCAACTATGTAAATATTAATGTGTGTATATTTTAATGTTGTAAATGTATATGTGTGTCGTAGGTTTTACCTAAATAAACTTTTTTATTATTATTTTTTGATTACTATAAATTAAGGGTAGGATATCACGTGGTTTTCAGGATTTGGAGTCAAAATCTGTTAGACTAACGCGATAGGTGAGCCGTATCGCCGTCTATAATGGTCAAGATTAAATTGTTACTGAAATTTGCACTACTTAAAAACATATCAATAACACATTGATGCAAGAGAGACGCTAAATTCCGGATACTATTAAAAATGAAACCAACGTTAATTCTTTTATAAAACAACTAAAGCTACTACTTATCACTAAAAGCTATTACACAGTCAATGAATACATAAATGATAAACTAAAATGAATAAATTTTAATAATATTTTATAAATTAAATCATAATAAACATATAAAACAATACTTAAAATATAAGTGCAATAATATTGTTAAAATATAGTAAGTATAATAAATACAAGTTGTATCACTGACTAATAATTAAGTAGGTATGTTGTCCTCTCTACCAGTTGCAGTGCCCTTACCGGGTCCATGTTGATACTATAATAGTTACTTCTGTATTTTTATAACACCACAATTTGTACGAACACATGGTCGCAATAAAACATTTCTATTTCTATTTTTCTATTTCTAAATCCACAATGGGTCACGTGAAAAAACGCTTTTTGCATTAAAAAATGTCAGTAAGTTAGTATTTTGTCTAAGTAATAATAGTCGAAAATGGAACTTGTAATAATTATAAGCTTTTGTTTTCCAAACATTCGTAAAATCAAAATATAAAGAAAAAAATCCAACAAGGCTAAAAAAAAGTAAAATGTGTGCCAACCAAGTAGGTGCTAACGGTCATTTTAAACCTGTTCTGCTCGACATCATCCTAATCGAAAAAATAAAATGCTTTAATTAAAACCGCAACGGTAAATTTTACGTCATCCAGATCTTTCTTGCAAAGTTACGAGTACGTTATTCGAATGTAACGGGGTTTAGAACCCGTACAAGTAGGTAGATAATTTATAATCTCGCTTGAAGGGGGTAAATGATATTGAGGTGTCTAGTGAATTAAACGGGTTATAGTGTAAACTCGTTACTGTTGGGTAAGGTCACAGGCCTTGAAGTTTTTAGGGTCATCATCCTCATTTAAATCCACTTAAATCAAATTTAAATCAATGCAATAAATGTTAACGACCTCCGTGGTCCAGTGGTTGAGCGTTAGGCTCACGATCCGGAGGTCCTGGGTTCGATTCCCGGTGGGGACATATCACAAAATTACTTTGTAATCTCTAGTTTGGTTAAGACATTACAGGCTGATCACCTGATTATCTGAAAGTAAGATGATCCGTGCTTCGGAAGGCACGTTAAGCCGTTGGTCCCGGTTACTACTTACTGATATAAGTACTTACTGATATAAGTAAGTAGTCGATACATGAGCCACGTCAGGGCCTTTGGCGGATCAATAGTAACCCTGACACCAGGGTTGATGAGGCTGGTACTCCGCCTCACAACCCACACGGTAGAAGAAGAGAAGAATAAAAGTAAGTAGGCATAGACAAGTAAACATAACGTCAGGTAGAGAACCATTACGAACATCCGTGCGCTAACGCAGGCGCGTCACGTTACCGCTTTCGCTTCGCCCCGCTTAGTAAGTGGGCCAAGTATCAATGACACCCACTACACTGTCTTGTGTTCCAGTCTCATGTACATAAATATATATCTACATACTTACTGATGTAAGTAGTAACCGGGACCAACGGGTTAACGTGCCTTCCGAAGCACGGATGTTCTTACTTTCGGACAATCAGGTGATCAGCCTGTAATGTCCTAATCAAACTTACTTACTAACTTACTTTTATTGACAGCCCTCAACGCTCCCCATTTGTTCAGCCAAGTAGTTAAACCTAGAGTAATGATAACTATCTATCCGTCTCCACTAACGTCAACATTATTTTTTATGGCGATCGGGTAGCGGCTTCAATTAATTGTTTTTGGAACTGGACATTGATTTGTTCAACACCACTATCATAGAATAAGCAATAATACTACGTCCGTTGACACTGAGACGTCAGCTGAGTGGCCGATTTTTTACCTAAACATCTTTTACCCCGGTGGGAAATAGGCGTGAGTTTATGGATGTATATAGATACATCTTTTATTTTCTCAGTCTACCGACGATACACTTTATATTTTTTCTTAATATACCTATATTTATAGGTATGTTTTATTTTTTTTAAATTGGAATCTGGATGCTTAAACGACTATCGCGTGCTCAGCGGTGAAGGAAAACATCGTGATTGTATTGGTGAAAACCTGTAATTGTCTTTCTGTTGCTATTTATAAGTCTATTTTGGTTTGTAAGCTGTTGGTTTTCCATATTATAAATAAATAACAAGAAAATCTGCTTAATATTTGTCGAAAAAGTCTATCTAGGTATAATGTGTTTTAAGTTTGAGAAACTTAGTCGGTACGTCGTGTGACTATCCTTCGGATTCCCTGATAAAATTTACCCCTTAAAACTAATGATTACAATGACAGCAGGACAGATATATAGCACATCGTCGCGTGCGAAAGAGTCAGAGATATGTCACTAATCATGTTATGTTTTGAGGGGTAAATAAAAGCTTTAACTCCTCAAAGTCAAAGCTCGTTTACGTATTACCACACCCCGGACACTTCATACCCACAACCTCGTTTTACACAGACACTATACATTGACGTTATGGAGCGCGCGCGTCTGTGTGTGTGGCGTCTGACGCCATACGATGCAAGTCTAAACTATGTTCGAGGGGAGTGAGGTAAACCTAGCTCAGCCGCTGGTGGGGAGCGGAGAGTTGCCGTTCTACACATAGTGTTATTCCTTATTCTATGGTATTACGATGACGAATGACAATTTAACGCTAATAGTGGCTAAAGCAAATAAAACAATATTTTTCTATTGTCATTCATTCCACTTAATAGTAGAGTTAGTAGTAATTTGCAACCTTGAAGTGTGCAAAGATTTGACAGTCTTATGCTAACAAGCAAATATCCTTAGTAAGATGGGCATATATGTAGAATGTTCGCACCACGTAACGTTTGTTTGAATGTTTGTTGAAGATATTCTAAGTATTTACTAAGTCCATAGTAAGTGGTAGGCTTAGCAGAATCCTTGATAGGTACTTATCTAGTAGAATATCAATTGGATGTAGATATTTATGTTGAGTTTCATTCAATTAATATTCTCATGTTGTTTTATCTGCGAAGGAATTCCCTAAAGCATCAAGTGTATTTGATGTGAATATTACAAGACACATTTTATACTTTATATTACTTGTGACTCATCTGGAGGTCCTGGTTCGATTCCCGATAGTGACATTATCAACATGAATTTGTGGGACTGTCTTTCCTTTTGTAAAGACATTGCAGACTTGAATAATCATAGCGAGTTAGCGTATCCTCCGAAGTACGGATAATCTTACTATCAAACAATCAGATTATTAGCCTGCAATGTTCTAATCAAACGGATTTATGTGATGACCCTACCGGGATTCGTTTCAAAACCGGCTGCAAGATAGAAGAAGAAGGACAATCTTTACAGAACCATCTTTATTGTTTTTGAGGAACGTAGCCTAGAAAGACCCTCATTCACCTAAAAAAAGCAATATTGCTGTTTAACATTTCTTTTAACAGCCTCCATGATCTAGTGGTTAGAGCGTTAGGCTCACGATCCAGAGTCCCGGGTTCGATTCCCGATGGGGACGTTGTCGAAATCATTTTGTGAGACTGTCCTTTGTTTGGTAAGGACTTTTCAGGCTAGAATCACCTGATTGTCCGAAAAAAGTAAGATGATTCCGTGCTTCGGAGGGCACGTTAAGCCGTTGGTCCCGGCTATTAGCCGTAAAAACACCTCCACCAACCCGCATTGGAGCAGCGTGGTGGAGTATGCTCCATACCCCCTCCAGTTGATTGAGGGGAGGCCTGTGCCCAGCAGTGGGACGTATATAGACTGTTTATGTTATGTTATGTGTTATGACATTTCTTTGCCTTGCGCACATACTTTTATATGCGCAAATGTCAAATTGCAATATTGCTTTTTTTATGAATTGCTTCGATGTGGCCGGTTTAACCCTCTGTTTTTCACTCGACATCATTACGTAGGTAGGTACGGTCACGAGTACTAATATGTACACTTTGAAACTTTGTCACATTAACTTTTTTGACAAATTAAACCGTAAGTCTCATTAAATGTCAAATAGGATAGTGCGACAGGGTTCTAAAGTGGGTACATGATATTGCTCATGATTGTACCGACAAGCATTCTCAGTGATTTGAGATAGACAGCGTGCGGAAGCCTAGTGGAACAATCATGTGCATTTTGATGCACGATATTACAAAGATAATGCGTTTATTGTACTGAACCACTTATAGCGAATAGCGGGAAAGGATCCATCACTTATCTTACGTTGTTCCTTCCATGATACAATAGTTGAGCGTTAGGCTCACGATTTGGAAGCACTCCCCGAACACTCCATTCAAAAGTCATATTCTTACCGTGAAAGCCATAGAATAAGGAATAATACAACGTATAGAACGGCAATTCTCCGCTCCCCATCAGCGGCTGAGCTAGGTTTACCTCACCCCCTCGGTGTCAGACGTCACATACACGCGCGTGTACGATAACATCAATGTGTAGTGTCTGTGTAAAACGAGGTTTTTGTATGAAGTGTGTGTTATGTTCGAGGGGAGGTGACCTAGCTCAGATTGGTGCGTGTCTCGAAAGAAGTCCTGCGGCCACGGCGCTACTGTCGCAGATTCTGTATAAAATTACGAGTATTATTATGACTTGTCAATTAGTTTCATTAAATCCGTCGACTTATTTCGTCGCGCGGATTATTATTTTAAACAAAGATTATCTTTAGACTTGATTTTGTAATAACATTGTAAGCAAGTAACTATGTCGTCAAATTTCAAAGGAGATAATCTTCTCAGACGAGCCGAGGTTCGCGCCCGACTGGGCACCCTCAGGCCTGTTGTCTTACCTAAATATTGTACCGGGTGAGATCCCTCAGCGCTCCCCATTTGTCCAGTCAAGTAGTTAATGCCATCTGCGGCAAATCTACAATAAGTCACGTCAAAAAAAAGCTATGTCGCCGGAAGTGAGATCAGACGCGCATTCTAAAGCGCTTTACTGGTGTTATGCGCGCATCTTGTATTCTCCACATCGTCTCACGATAACGCGCAATGCCCATCTTTATTCTAGTGGCGATTTCTTCCGAACAATGCCAGGTCCGTTTTAAGTGAACATGATTTAACATTCGTAGTTTGACACCAATTCATGCGGTCAATTCAAGGGTTTTTTTATAGCAAAGAAAAAATTGATTCGAAAGATGTGAATTTTTTGAGTTTAATAGTACTTAAACACATCGCTGGGTCCACAGGATCTGTAATCCAATCTAATCATAATAGTAATACAAAAAACAATACAAAAACACTTTATTGAAAATCACAAAAAAGAATAGTATTATAATTAATCTTCTTTTCAATGTACCTTTTCTTTTTTTTAAATATTTGTACGCCTGCATGCAGCCCGACGTATAAGAAAAGCAGATATGCTCAAAAGTGACAGCTAGCAATTCACGGTTAGCCCAGCTGACGTCCACCCTACGTAGCCATCGTAAAAAATAAATTACCCACGTCGAATGTTTTAAATTTACTTTGCAAAGAAATTTTAAACGTTTAGTAAAAGATTAACGTACAGATGTAATGATTTTTATATATGTGACAAATAATACAAATTAAATACATTAGTCAGTAATTCAATTAATTTTCAATATTAAAATTTACGTCCTTGGAATGTTCGAGATACCAATTTAATGGTAACACTTACGTCGTCAAGGGCTAACAATGGCGACTTGTCATAGGATTGAGCATACCTGGGCCCTGTTTTATAAAGCTGACAATCCGACAAGTCGACATATGTCAAAAAGTGACAATCCTAAATTTTTTCTGTTTAATAAAACTGACAGGCGACAAATTTGTCACGGTGGAAAATTTACAAATATGTCGAATTGTCGCGACAATTCGACATATTTCTGTTTAATAAAACTTTTTGGGCGACAGGTGACAGGTGACAATTTGTCGTGAAAAACTTGTCAAATCAGCTTTATTAAACAGAAAATTGTCACGACATATTGACATATTTGTAGAATTGTCCGACAATTCTGACAGGAGAGTTACCCTCTGTCGCGAAACTTTATTTTGAATTTTAAAGGAGTAAGAAAGTGTTTATAAAACACGCATTACAAAAAATGGTACTATCATCGAGCAGTGAAAGTCAATTGGGCACTAAACTTCCCAAACAGTATGTTTCTATTTTCATAGATAATCCCCAAAATACTTAGTTTCTTGTGCATTTCCATCACACGCGATCAAAACAAACAATCGAAGTTGCACTAGTGATTGATTCTTTCTTTTACTTTGTTAATATTTTTTCTATTCTACCCTCATTTAGCTTCATAAAACATTATTATTTACAAATATGTCAAAATTCGTCATAATTGTCACGACAATCCCACAATTGTGGTGACGTAATAATTTGACTGTGGTTTTTTGACATATGTCGAGTTTTATTAAACGCTTTTTTAAATGACAAATATGTCACGTTTTCACGGTCGATTTTTGACATAATTGTTACCTTTATAAAACAGCCTAAGCGCGACAATTCTACAATTTTGTCATTTTTTGACAGATTTGTCGAATTGTCAGCTTTATAAAACAGGGCCCTGGTCTTTTTATACCATGAATGTTGTCATGTTGGAATGGATACCTTCCCTGAATGCGTTCTATGTATTTATTAACTCCCAGTTCAGCACAGAAGCGATATTATTATAGCGTAGGCTACTGACTATGGAGTTTCTATTGTATACAGGCTGTTAGCGGCGCAGCTACGAAAAAATAAAGAGGAATAAAAAAAAATAGACAGAACGTCCACTTGATTGTACTAAAACGATGGTAGGTGTTATTCTTGTTGTGTATAACATGTACCTACATGTAATTTATTGCATTTTATTTATTTATCTATGTTTGTTTTGCTTTTTATCCTTACATTGTGTCATAGATGAATAATAACTGAAGGTAGGGTTATATCGGAGGTTTAACTACAGGCGTCTATCTGCTTTTTCTAGTACAAACCATATTATTTCACTTCACTTCACGACACTTCAAGTCACTTCACTTCACTTTACGACACTTCACTTCACTTCATTTCATTTCGAAAATGTTTAATTAAGATTTTGCTGGTAGTAGTCTCTAGACAACGTTTTTAATAATTTGTCACGAAGAAAGCTCGGTGAGGTATGAGTACTTAGTTCATCTTGCGATGGATATACCTCTGACTACCCCATTTGGGATATAGTCGTGAGCTTATGTGGTGTTGCGTCTTATTTTTATTTTAAATTTGTGTTCTATGCAGCTCAAAGCACAATATGGAACTGAAAATATTTAAAAAAGTCACTAAAATTTACATTATTTTCTGACAGAAAATTTTTACTCAAATTAGCAGCTCAGAATCATGGTCGAAATCATTCTCTAAAGTTTTCGTTACGGGACACTGTACCGGAAACTTATATTAATTTATATTAATCTCACTTACATCCTGTATTTAAAGCCATTAATATAAATAAACAAAGCATGGAAAATGCAGTATCACTACTGGGCGGCTATTCTTGGGAACCAGCATGTTTCATGTCTCAATAACAAAGCCTTGGTTATTCATGAACCAAGAACCTAAGGGCTACAACGCATCATGTCTTATCTTTATATTATTTTGCTAAAGAACTGATAAACAATAAATAATAATAATAATGATAATAATGTTTCCTATCCACTGGTTGCCTGGAAGAAATTGCTGCTTAGCAATAAGGCCGCCAGATTATACTGTATCTATCATCATCTGTGTTAATTTGTTTTGTATGTTGTGTGCAATAAAGTATATTTGATTTTATTTGATAAACTATGAAGGTAGATGACAAAGTGTAATTACATTATCATCATCATTGGCCTTATAAGTACGTCTGTATCAGACGATTTATGACGTCATTGCCTCGAAGAAATGCACCTTCTTTGTTTCTTTCTTTCATTTGTTTTTTTCTTTAAATTACATTAGAATACGTAATAATACGTATACATTCCTCAGCAAAGGTAAGTAGAGGTATATTGTTTACTCTTCAACATTTTCGGCCCCACGCGTATATACATAACATGAAGACATTTATATCCATAGATTGATATGTTTTCTCTCATTTGGGCTATATATCTCTAGGATACCACAGTTGATACCTTGTATCTTGGTTGCGCCACAAGTCATAAAATTAAGGAAAATACGTATAGAATGGTAAATCTCCGCCCCGCTCCAATTCGTATCGGGCGCCGTGTTAGATTTACCTCACCCCCTGGGTCTATTTATTGAATACTTGGTCAGACAAATGAGGAGCAAATGTTTTGTGTGCCATGGTGTCCTAAGGGATATATGGTTCTAAAGCACAACCATGAAATGAGTTTGGTACGTAATTTTGCCTTTCCAGTGACGATATGTTTCTGGTAAGGCATGTAGACAGTGTGAATACACCCTAAAGACTATTCCGTTGAATCATTCCTCAGTTTATGACCGAAGATTTTATGGTTGCAAATATTTGTCGATTGTCAGTCATTGTAGACTACCTCACCTATTCTAGCCAAGGTGGGGTTTCACGTGTAGGGCATTTGCGTTAGTGTGACTTAGTGTTGGCTTAGTGTGGATTTAGTGTCATTTAGTGATGTGGTCGGGGTGTCAAAGTGGTGGAGTAATTATTCTTATATAAACTATAGAAGTTTTATAGTGGATTTGCTCCCGGTTAATGGCAGTAGGCTCGCACCAATTACATGGGACATTAACATAGCAGGCGAGTAGTGGGTGTACACGTCTGCCTACCCGTTCGGGATACCCGTTGAGGGACCATCTCACAACTTTGAGGTTCTCAGCTCATCAGGAGCTAGTAAAAGTTCTCCCCGGCGCTGAAATAGGGTGGCACCAAAATCAACAAGACTGGTCCCACCCGGCCAGTAGTGCCGTATAGATAGGAGCAACCGGGTTTTGCAATTTGAGGGGCTGAGTGGCGCTACTTTGAGATCTCGCACCACTTAAATACTTATTTTCAAAATCAACATGACTGGACCACCCTAGCCAGCAATCCCGTATCTAGATGGGAGCAACCGGGTTTTGCATTTTGAGGGGCTGAGTGGCGCCACTTTGAGACCTCGCACCACCTATTTTGCTAATGCCACCACTGGAGACGTTGTTCATGATTTAGTCCTTCACCTTTAAAACACTTTCTCTACAGCTACTTGTAACAATACTTTAATATTACAAAATAAATAAAATATAAACAGGTACTACGCAGCGCAACAATTTCAAAAGTGTGTTAATAACATCAGGGCCCTGTTTTATAAAGCTGACAATTCGACAAGTCGACATATGTCAAAAAGTGACAATCCTAAATTTTTTCTGTTTAATAAAACTGACAGGCGACAAATTTGT